>NW_015505541.1:161937-256891 GCF_001515645.1 Sinocyclocheilus grahami
ATATATATATATATATATAGATAGATATAGATATATCAGAATCAGAAGAGCTTTATTACCAAGTACTGTATGTTTATACGCACAAGACTTGACTTGACGATAGGAGCTTCCAGTGCAGAAGAAAGTACAGACATAGTGCAGACATGCATAGGAATAACACAGTAGGGATGGAATATAACACTAAAATAAGAAGAAAAAAAACTGAAATTAAATAAGGTACTATATACAAAAATAGAAGTATAGGGAAAAAATGTAATTGTTTAGATAAATGTACAGATACAGATGTTATAAGTGTGCAGTTTACAAGTGTACACATTTTGGATTCTGTGTATAAATATGTCAGTTGTGATGGACAATGTATAATTGGGGGGGTCCAAGGTGATTTTCTTAGCCCTTTTCCTCACTCTGGAGATGTAAAGATCTTGGAGGCTGTGCAGAGGGGCATCAATAATCCTCTCAACAGTGCTGACTGTCCACTGTAGTCTCTTGATGTCTGATTTGGTAGCTGAACCAAACCAGACATTTATATATACAGTGGGTACGGAAAGTATTCAGACCCCCTTAAATTTTTCACTCTTTGTTATATTGCAGCCATTTGCTAAAATTATTTAAGTTAATTTTTTTTCCTCATTAATGTACACACAGCACCCCATATTGACAGAAAAACACAGAATTGTTGACATTTTTGCAGATTTATTAAAAAAGAAAAACTGAAATATCACATGGTCCTAAGTAAGAGTGAAAAATTTAAGGGGGTCTGAATACTTTCCATACCCACTGTACATATATATATATATATATATGGCAAAAAATGAATATAAAGAATAAATTGTTGATAGGTAGATGTATATTTAATATGTTGTTATATATTTTGACAATATATTGCACATTATATATATTGTTTAGACAGACAGACAGACAGACAGACAGATAGATAGACAGATAGATAGATAGATAGATAGATAGATAGATAGACGATAGATAGATAGATAGATAGATAGATAGATAGATAGATAGATAGATAGATAGATAGATAGATAGATAGATAGACAGATAGATAGATTTTCTGCCTAACAGTAAGGTAAACCAAGATAACACCAAATGTACATTTAGTTCTGCATGTGGAAAGAAAGATCAAGCAGGCTTCTCTCAGCCTTTTTCAACATCTCCAAGCAGGTATAAAGGAGGGATGAGAAGGCAGAGTAGAAAGAGTCTGAATGCTGTGAAGTTCTCTCAGGGTGCTTAGCATTCCACATTGCGCACCTCCAAAGCTCAGAGAGCCAGCGTGACTCACTCTGGTGTGAAAGCACAGTGTGGCGAGGTGGGAGGACGACAACACAGTGCTTAGCAGAAGTGTCCTGAAGCTGGACCCCCCCCCTCTCCTCACCAAACGCCCCCGCTGCATGCGCACACACCCCAAAAATAATACTAAAGCACATCTTGTTTCTCTCTCTCTCCTAAGGATGTATTGGTTTATTTCTCTCAATGTCTGGCAAGTTTTTGTTCTGAGCAAATCAATGATTAAATGAGGATAGGTGAGAGCCAATTACATGGAAGTATTTGGTTATGGCATGACAGGATTATCTAGGAAAGGAAAACTGAAGGGAGCTAAGGGCTGTTTTTAAAGCTCTCCCTTTCTTTCAAAATCAGCTTGATCCCGGATCCAAACCTCAGAATGCTAACAATGGGGATAAAGAAAAAAGATTCAATCTTGTTTAAATCAAAAGTGAGACTAATGACAGTCGCTGGATTAAAGTTCTGCTCAAAATGGGAGTCAAATGTGTTCTCATGTAATCTCTAGACTCTTACACGATAACCGTCATTATCTAGGTTAGCCCTTCATTTTTTAACATCTTCATCATGTGTGGGGGGCCTTGAGTTCCCTCATGCAACTAGACAGTTGATGAGACCTTGTGAGATGTAAAAAGTCAAGATTATTTAGCTCAGACATTTCATTAGCGGCACTAGATGGAGTTATTTCACTTGGCCCACACTCTCTCAGAGATGACACATAATATTAGAGCCATCGTCAAGAGAACACATTGTGACACCTGCATAGATTTACTAACAAGCTTTACAAATGCATCCACACACACAATGCACATTTAAATTAAGTATTTGGGTAAACGGCAAACAACAGAATTAGGCAAATTTTAGTAGAATTAGAGCCTTTTAGTAGAATACGAATCATTTGTGCGTTCATGTGAGCCAAACATGCTTAGAGCATTCCAATAATATTAATGAAGATAAATGTTTGTCATTTGAGAGTGTGGGGTATCATAAAAAAATATTGCCTTTTGCACATAGATATAGTTCACTCAAAAATGAAAATTCTGTCATTATTTATTCAACCTCCTGTATTTCCAAGCCTACATGACTTACTTTCTTCTGTAGAGCACAATATTCGGCCCATGCAATTAAAGTTACTTTCATAGTATGGACACTTGGTTAGTTCATCTTAGCTCAGGTCCATTAAACAATATAAAACATTTTGATTTAAATGATATATTATAAATGATGAAATTAACTTTAACTAAGATTAATAAATGCTTTAGAAGTAGCCTAATTGTAAAGTCTTACCAATACATTAAACATTTTACAAAATATCTTCTTTTGTCTTCCACAGAAGAAAGAGTTTGTAGGGGATGTAGTTAGACTGTAACATTTAGTAACACTGTAACATTTTATTGTGTAATTGCACTGTAGGCCTAATCGTTGTATCCATCTATGTGTACTGCACTTGCTTACAAACTAGCTGCAAACATGAGCATGTACCATAAAATTTGCTTATTTGCTTTTTCTCCGTCAAAACTTCATCCAGCTGTGTACGGCCTTGAAAGAGAGATCTGCTTTGCTACAAAATGCACAAGCAGAATATTTAGTTTCAGAGTACTTTTAAAGTACCATTAATAATCAGTAGCATCAAGGCACAAATTCTTGTTCTGAGAAAAAAAAAAAATATTCGAGACCTTGATAAAATTGAGCAAATGAACTGACCTCAATATTAAAATACTTCAGGATAATTTCCCAGTTCTGAGCATTACGTAAAACCGCAAACACATTCTTCGTCCCCAGTTTTTCCCCCGCCAGCGTGTTTTATCATGCATAACTATTAACTACATTCCAGTACACGGATTTCAACTTTGCAAAACTGCCTCCTAGTGTTGACTTGTCGTGTTGCACTTACAGAGTATTTGCTGTCAATTTTGCAAAGTGATATTCAAAATGTAAATGCAACAAAAATATGGAAATCAACTGAAAAAGTAGTCATGTCACTTCCTGTCCTCAGCACCAGCAGGACTTGCGGGTGTCATCGCTAACATTACACAATCCTTCCTGCTCCTCCAAAACAGCCAGATTGAACTCATCATTCATGGATCCTCCCAACAAATCAAGATCCTTCTTATTGGCTTGTAAGACTAATTCAGCCAATCGGGTGAAAGACTGTAATGAAGGAAAGATAAACACCCGATTAACCGCAGATAATAAAAATTTGCGACCAAAAGGATCACATGGTTGCATGGCTTCACCATTCCTCAAATATTGAAGAAGAAACAACATTAAATACAGAAATAATGAGAAGAAGAAAAAATACAAAATTGCACCTCTGTAATGTTGTGGTTGGTAAAGGCACTTGTCTCAAAAAAATCCATTCCATAAGCCTCGGCAAGCTGGAGCAAAAAAGAAGATTAAGATGTCTGAAGAAAGTCTTTAACCTCAGACATTAGAAATAAGATTTGTCAGATGACAGAGTAAATGTGGAGTAAGTAGCAAAATGAATGAAAGATGCAGTGCACGGGAGGGAAATATTATTATTATATTTACCTTATTTCCCTGTTCTGTAGCTACTTGTCTCTTCTGTTCTTCATCAGACTTGTTCCCAACAAGTATCTTCTGCACTTTCTCAGGGGCATATCCCGCACAATATGTCAATAAGTGCAAAAAGTATCAAAAGATGTTTAGCGTGACTCACTAAATGAGTGACTCACTCATTATTTTCAATAATTTGAAAATACTGACACAACTCAGCTGTTAAATCATCTTCAGGCTCTAAGCCAGATCTAAATTAAATCTTTCAGTATAATCAGTGCTCTCATGACGTTTACTGAACCGTTCAAATCAGACTCATAAAAAGGCAGTGAAGTAATAAAGAATAAGAATAAGAAGAAAGAAGCAAAAATGGTGACGAATAACAGAGAGACATTTGTTGCAATTTAATAAATATTTCTATAAAAGGGTATTTTTTTGTCTAGAAATATGCTTAGGTCAAGCTTAAGAACTTGCAAAATGTATTCATTGTATCACTGGCAAAAACAGAACCTAAAAGGTTGGAAATAAGGAAATAGTTTACATGGAAATGTCCATTTGAAGTAGTTTTTTAAATATATATTTTTATATTTTATATTTTATCAAACAGGAGTAAGATAAATACCACAAAACAGCACAGAATTAATCAAATTAATTGTTAATACTTGATCTCTGTTCACCTAATTTTAAAAAACACCAGAATTCATTAAGAATTCGGAGTTTAATATTTTATGCAATTTCTTTAGATACATATGAAGTGAACATGAAAGTGTACTGCGTAGTAAGAATGACATGTTCTTGTAAGGTGTGAAACCATAACGAGATCTTGAGCCCTGAAAGAAAACACCTCTCTTTTAAACCCGAGGCAGGCAAGAAAATAAAGCCACAGCAAAACTGCAATAATAAATGGGTATCTGTCAATAAGCTCCACTGCAAGACATTCCAGCTCCCGGAAGAGTTTTTTTTTTTTTAGGAAGTTCCATTCTCAATAACAATTATTACTCCAAAACAACAATAGTCGGGAGTCTCTTTTATTTTTAACATGCCCTGACAGCAATGTGATTAAAACATATATTAATTACCAAATTTCTTAGTTAGAGAGAGAACTTAGGCAGCTTGTATAGAGGCCTTCATATCAAACTATTTTTTTTCAAAGGATTCAATTCAGTGTCTGCAAGCAGATGGCATGCCAAGCACAAGAACATGCAAGCACAAGAAATACTAAAATAAGACACGAGTATCATCTTGAATACAGTTGAATGCCATCCACAGAGCTCTATAGCCTCCTCTTTATTAAACTGCATTAAATAAGGCAGTAGTGTTAGACTAACACTGTTAGTGCCCCGAGAAAGGTCATCACTACCGCCACTGAACTGGTTGTCATGGGGCAAAGTAAAATAATGAAAGAGCTGCCCTTCCCATCCTCTCTTCCAGAATCTCAGCAGTGAAAGGACTACAACAACAATGCTGTGAAATACTACAAAATAAAAGAGAAACCAAACCAACTTCTCATAAAGTGATGCAAGTAATGAGATGAACTCACATGAGATGAAAACACCAGTGAAATTGGAAACCAGTTAAATAGCCTATTAAAACCTGTTTTGTTTTACATAAAGTATGTCCCTTTATTGGAGTGGCCATGTTGGATCACATGACAAGCTATTCACTGTACCTTGGTAACCCCCTGTTATTGGAAACTTAAGCTCATAGAATAAATTAATCATGGTTGACTGTGAACAGCACATTTCCACAGTATCATCATCATTCAAAAACTATTGCCAACATCCCATTTCAGCCAGTGTGACATAAACCAAAAAAGGAATGAGTGCACCTTTAAGAGTTTTTAGGTCAGATTTCCTCCATATTCTGATGGCTTCTTGATTTGATAAACCAGCTTTCATCCAAAACCCTTTTATTTGAATCAATACTATGCAGGGGTGTAAAAAGTACTGAGAACAGTACAGATACTACATTATATATACTTGCTGAAAGTATAAAAAGTTGGAAAATTAAACACTTTTCTGTGTTTTTAAAGGGGTGGTTCACTGTTTTTTTCTAGGCTTGATTGTGTTTATGGGGTGCAGTCTAACATGGGTTAATGCTTTGTTTAAAAAAAAACACACACATTATTATTCACATAATTTACCTTTATTCCACACCACTCTGTCCCTTCTCTGAGAAACGGGCTGATCTTTTCCTGTTTTTTTTGAAGCCCCACCCTCAGAAATAGGTGATGGGCTCTGATTGGTTAGCTAGCCCAGTGTGTTGTGATTGGCTAAACCGCCTCTAGTGCGTGCCTAAGCGTCCCACCCCTCACCTCAGCAGCATGTGCTCTGGTTGTATTGTAAACAACGGCGTCGTTAATATCGCTTATCAGAGGATATTATTGAAGAAGATCGTGCAGAACCTGTGCAAGCACGGCTTTTAATGGTAGGCCTATGTTTTTTGTGTGTTGTTGTCTCATACTTTTAGATATGCTGTTATTTGTAAATGCTACTGCTTATGTTAGCTTTTAAAATGCGGTTTTATCCTGATTAAAGCTTTAATACAGTATGGCAACCACACGCGCATCCATGTTTAACGCTTCTCATAGCTATGTGAAAATAAGTGTATAATTGGAACAGTTCATTATTGGAGCTGAGCTGATGATCTGAATAAGAGAGAGAGAGAGAGCAGGAGAACCCGAGGAACAGGATTGAGAACCGCTGCTTTAGAACATTGATTTTGAAACTTGTGAATCCATTAGAATCGTTAGAAGACAGAATCGCAATTCATATATTAATAGATTTTTACGTGCACCCCTAGTTTTCTCTTCCTCTTCTCTAAAGCAGCGCAGCATGGACTCGCCCCCTTTGCTGCGTTTTCCCGAGGGCGGGGTTTATCTGGGTTTGTGATGTCACGAACCCGGGAAGTAACTCGTTGTAGTCCCTACGAGCCGTTTTTTGTAGGCATTAAACTGCCAGAATTTTAAAAGAGGATATCTCCATTTGCATTAAACTTTCAGCTTCGTATCTTTGCAGATATTGTTTATGCTCAAACAGCAACATTACACACTAACTAACGTTAAAAAAGTGAAATCGCAATCAACCACCCCTTTAAGAGATTTTCTAATTTTAGTATTTTTTTATGCAAAAAAAGGAACATGTCAAAAATTACTATTTTCTCATTGTTCTGACTATGTCAAAGTCATAAAGCAGAGGCTAAAATAAACAAATATCCTGAAACCTGTTACCTGAATATTTTCAGTAGATGATTGACATTAGAATTAGTGGTCAACCGATATTGTTTTTTTGACAGCCGATGCCGATATCTTGGAAAGCAGGGTGGCCGATGGCTGATATAAAGCCGATATAATTTTATTTATTTTAAATAATTAATTTGAAATCATTTGAAAATGGATTAAAAAATAAATGTGTAAAATAAACATACTTATACTTTAGATGACAAAGTATTTTTCAAAAATAAATAAATATTTCATAAAAAGTAAACATTGTAACCAACAGGGCACAAAGTAATCTGGGAAGTTTGTGTGCATTGGGAATCATATTTTTTCAAATAAAGCCAAGGTATCAGTCATTTTACAAATAGCACACAGTGAAAATGACATGAATATGACAGTGGGCAAATAGATAAAGCGCAGCATAATTTGAAATCAAGAGTTTAAAGTTTGTCGATTGCGCGTCTCCAGCGAGGCTGAACTCTCCTTCTGTCCGCATTCAATTCACACGGACCGACCGTCACACGTAGAGCATACGCGATCATGCAGGATACAAAGGCATACTTCACAAGATCTCAACTAGATTCGACTAAGCTTGCAAGCTTTGTGAAATTAAATGCTCATTAGACATTCAAAGATTTGTTTAAATTATATAAATGCATATTTGCTGAATGCTGAAGGCAAATGAGAAAGTATTATAATGGTTGCTTTTCTATTACTAATATTATAAAAGCAATCGTTATAATACTTTTTTGTATACATTTTAATTCCTTTGTTTAACCGTTCTATCTGATTATTAGACAGACTTCTATCCGTATTAGACAGAACTGTTAACGACGACAGCAAACAAGAGGGAGAATGGGAGCACTGTGTACTCAGGCGCTGCCGTTCTCAGAGCCGTAAAAATAAAAGTCCAGCCTCGAACGCATCGGCCAAACAGGAAAAACTTATCGGCCAATGCAGATATTTGAAAAATGACAAATATCAGCCGATATATCGGTCGACCACTAATTAGAATATAGTGATTTTTAGACTAAAATCAAGACTGAATAGTGTTCACACTTGACTCATCCATCTAAGCAATGTTTATCATAAAAAATGCATTAGGCTACTATAGTTCAAAGTCTGTGTCTAAAAGAGATCGTTCACCCAAAAATGAACATTTTGAAATCCTTTAAATCGCTCTTGTCTTTTATTTAAGTTGTACTTTTAAGTCTGCATAAAAATACATAAAAAAGCATTTCTTTACTTTGTAAATGTAACTTAAGGATTTACTTGACAATGATGTACTAAAAACAGATATCTTTTACCTTTTGGTTTTTGAAAACGACAATGTTGTCAAAACGATCCCCAATCACAAGGACTAGCGAAAACGACTAAAGATGCTGTACTATGCATCCCAGGCCAGTAGTTGGCAATGTTCCTTTGTGAAGAAACACCAGATGCACACATATCTATAGTCTGAAAACGAAAACGAATTTGTGTTTTTATAGTTTTCACTGAGATGATAATGGAATAGTTTTCAAAAACTTGCACTTTGAAATCAGTTTTCAAAATTTGTATTCAAGCTCTCAAAATGCAGTTGTTGTATAAATGAAAGGCCAAAACATATATATACATAAAAAAAGCATTTCTTTACTTTGTAAATGTAACTTAAGGATTTACTTGACAATGATGTACTAAAAACAGATATGTTTTACCTTTTGGTTTTTGAAAACGACAATGTTGTCAAAACGATCCCCAATCACAAGGACTAGCGAAAACGACTAAAGATGCTGTACTATGCATCCCAGGCCAGTAGTTGGCAATGTTCCTTTGTGAAGAAACACCAGATGCACACATATCTATAGTCTGAAAACGAAAACGAATTTGTGTTTTTATAGTTTTCACTGAGATGATAATGGAATAGTTTTCAAAAACTTGCACTTTGAAATCAGTTTTCAAAATTTGTATTCAAGCTCTCAAAATGCAGTTGTTGTATAAATGAAAGGCCAAAACATATATAAAGTTTTTAGTTGATGTTGGTGTCGTGTAAAAATCCCCTGATGAAAAAAAGTACCATTACTTGGATTTAACAGAACTCAAGTAAATTATAGATTCCCCAAAAATAAAGCATTGTAGTGAAATACTTTATACCTCTGATAATGTAATGTTTCTGAGCCCCAAAAATATAAAGACAATTAAAGCAGACCTTTAAATGAATGGCCATTTGACAGACGGTAATAAGTATTAAACTTGTCATAATGTGCCAGAGCTGTAACAATTGAATCATCACTTTGACACTTTCCTTCTGAGACAGTGGCTAATTGGAAATGTAAATAATTCTAACAAGACAACAGACAGATATGCTATGGTGATTAGCACATACAAATTTAAACACAAGTCCAATTTCTCTAGTGTTGACAGCATCATAGACAATTGACTATAGAAAGCAATGAAACAGAAATGAAGCTCATATCGTTTAATTTGTTATCCTCAAACTAATCAATCAACAGCTGCTTTCTATAATTTAGCATAACAGCATGTTGCCTCGAGGCAAATAGATAACATCTAAGAACCATTTGCTAATGTTTCAAATTAACTTGCAGACCACACATATATCTCTTCCACTGTGAATAATGTCTCAGTACAGCGCAAAGGTCCTTGACAGCCTAGTATCATAATATATATGGGTCATAGCCCTGCGGACTAGAGCTTATTGAACCATGTTTTAGAGCAAGACACTGGCCATCTCTCAGGACCAGTCAGACTAAAGCTTTTATCTCCTGCAGTTAAAGATTGTTCTGTATCACATCACTACTTAACCAAAAGAGATCCATCCCAGCATATTAAATAAACAGTAGCGAGACAGACAGCAGGCTGCAGGAATGAGTCAGGGCCTCTGATTCCTTATTGATTTGGGGGATATCATCATCAGGAAAAATAGGAGGGTGTTATGAATCTTATGCCTGATTTTAAGAGTAAGCCACTTGATATTATTCGCTCCCCTGGAAAAACAGAAAGAGCTACACAACAGAGCATACCCTGAACTTTTGCAAAATAACAGCCTGACATTCACTCCACACCTAATGAAGCATGTGATTTAATTGAGGGATAAAATTTTTGGTATGAGTTCAGCATTTCAAATGCTTCATTAAATAAATAGTTTGGCCAAAATGTGAATTTTGACAGCATTTATTCACCCTCACATCTTTTAAAACATACATTTTTCGTTCATAAAAAAAGGATTTTACAGAATGACATGGTTTTCACCGTTCACACAAAAATAACAACTGAATCATTATTTACTCACCCTAATATCATTCCAAACCCATTTGACTTCCTTCCTTCTGTGGAACACAAGCTTAGATATTTAGCAAAATGTCCAAGCTGCTAGTTTCCATACAATGAAATTGCATAGGGACAGTTGTAGCCATCATTCATGTTCATTGTATGGAAAACAGCGGCTAAGACATTTTGCTAGATATAGCTACTTTTACAGTTTCCATAGCAGCAGAAAGGTTTGGAAAGGCAAGTAAACAGTGACCATTTATTTTTCATTTTTAGGCAAACTATCCTTTTAAAAGACCTTTATACATAAAGAAGCATCTAGTTTACCTTTATACATGATAAGCATCACAAAATATAAAGTATAAGTGAAGTATTAAGAGTGGGTTTGTAGTTAAAAAATAACTAAGTGTCCTTATGCTTATTGAAAATGAAAAATATAAAATTATATATTTCTGGAAACTGTTGTAAAATAATCTCTCTGTTCATCCTCCTCGAGTGAGTAAATTGGCTGTTGTCAGGACATAATGTCAGCCCACTGGGAAAATGCCCCACTAGACCAAGCGCGCACACTATATGAACACCAAAATGAGAGGTTTATGAAAAGCCTTTTTAGAACCAAATTTTGTTTTTCATAACATCCAATAAGCCAAAATAAAAATGATCCCTATGCTGGGAATTCTTGAAAGTGTACAGTGATAAAATAGTCCTTTTATAGAAAACCGTTTTAGAGATTGCAATAAAAATCTTTCCATATCTCACAGCCGAGACCAAAACTTTCAATTTCGTTAAAGCTGATTCAATTTCATATCAATATTGTGGAACTTGCATAGAACAGCATGTATGAGTTGGAATGGCTGACAGGACACTTTTATGCATCAATATTTTAGTGAGAATGCATGCAATAACACACCTGCCCCTTCTGTGTGCACTGCCATTCATGCAACCTATGATTTTATATTCATTTAGGTTACTGCATTTTATTATCTCTAAGAACGATCTAAAACAAACACTACTGGGTTTGTGACAGTTGTGTAAAAATGCAACATTTTAAGACTTCACACAAAGATACAGTCAGGCATCTCAGAAAGAACTAGAAGAGGTTGTGTGAATGCATCTCACCATGTGTTGTAATTCTCAAGCCATTCTTTTCACGGCTCATAGACTATAATGGCCCAGTGCTGCTATGGGTTTTCTTATCGGTATGTGCGGTTTGTTCTGCAACTCTTTGAACGGATGCATTAAAGTAACACTCTTACCGATGGTGGAAATGTGAGAGGGATGAAATTCATTGTCCGTGAATCTGCATAATAAACAGGTTTTGCCAACACCGGAGTCTCCGAGAAGCAGGAGTTTAAACAGCACATCATACTGTTTGGCCATGGTGTCTTATGGTCACAATTAAAGGAACTCAGCGTCGGGTTTCCATGTCCACCCTCTTCACACTATCATCTTCTCGCTTTTTCCATCGACCGGTCCGTGCTTACGTGCCGATTCCCCGAAAGACTGTGTAGATGAAGCAGAAGTCGATGTGAGCAGAAATCAGTCAGAGACGCTGCTGCTGTGGTGGTGGGTGCGGTGGGCTACAGAACGCTCTCCGTGCGTTTCGCCGACATCCTTCACACCTCAGGAAATGGGTGGAGATTACGGGCACACAGCATCACGATTTTGATACTGATATTGACCTAGATTAATTTTATATATACCAGGACTGCGTGGATAAACTGGACTGTTTACAGTCTAATATTGTCAATATATATATATAGAGAGAGAGAGAAATTGGGGCATAAAACAAATTAAATCTGCAACATCAGCCTTTTATACCGTCATAAATTCATAGCGGATCATTTTACAACAAAAAAAAAGAAGAAAAAAAACAAGGGGATGATATTTGTTATATTTAGCGATGCCCGATTCGTCACCGAATCATTCGTTTGAGTCGAATCTTTTCGATGAACGATTTGTTCACGAATCGACTTAAATCCTTCTTGAATCACTTGAACCGAGGACTGTCATTTGAGATAGGCTATGTAGAATTTTATCACAACGTGTAACGTGTTTTCATTCCAAATATGTAAATGAATTTCAGTATTGTTTATTGTAAACACGATTGATATTCAGCTTCTAAATGATTGTTTGAACTGAATCATGGACAAAACTAGAACACAAGGAATTTAAATAAATGAAAACATTAAATAAATGAAAACATTATATAAATGAAAACATTAAATAAAAAATGAATCAGTGTTATGTGTGTCTACACATGGCTTTGTTAAATGTTTTAGGACATATAATATGTCACGCAAGGTTTTTTTTATTAAAGAAACAGAAATTATATTGTACAATCATTAAAGAGCATCTCCAAATTTCACATGTAACCCACACGCAAGAAAAAAAAAACACTTACACATAAACAAAATAAATAAAGGAATGAATGAATAACATGAAAAATAAAATACAATTATAAATAGCCATTATTAAAACAAATACATGAATTAAAAATGTTTTTTTTAATGAAAATCTGCAAGGATGTTCGGTACGACGTGATACGTATTACGTCATGACGTAAAATAATCAGAAGAGCTTTTTTTCAGCCGTTTCTGACGAAGAACTGCAGAACGTTCGCAATAGGGATGGGCCATACCACTTATTTTGTTTTCGATACGATACCGATATTTTTCAAGGCAGTATCGTCGATATCGATACCGATTCGATACTTCTGCACTAAACTTTTAAATGATGAAATGTATTAAATTATTAAATTACTAAGAGTAAAATGGGTAATAATAAGCACTTAACTTTGTTTAAAATGCATTTTAACATTCAATACGCCTTATATATTTCAACGTTCAATTTAAATAACTGTAATTGCACAAATTATGTAGGCTACAATTTCAGTTTGTTTATTGTGAAATAACTCTGTCCTTCTGTCCTCTGATAAGCATTGTTCAGGGCTGCCGTTACCAAAAGCTTTAATGCTTTCTTATGATACTTTTGGGAAAAGCAGCCCTGTTTGAATGCACTGTCAGCAGTGAGTGAACGCTCTCTGTGATTGATTGGTTCTGTCTTGCAACATTTGCGTGTGTTCAGATGAGCAGGAAAATAGTTCTATCCTACACAATTACTCGCTAACAAAGGTTATTCGTCCAATTCGATGCATATTGTACGCATTATATTTTTGTTAAATTAACAAAATCACTGGTAAATAAAACACACCTTAGTATCGATATTTTTTGTTTGAGTATCGATACTTTCGATACTCGCGTCAGTATCGATATATCGATACTTTGGATCGATACGCCCATCCCTAGTTCGCAACCCGCCATAGAACCTAAAGAAGAAGAAGAACTGCAGAACGTCTAATCACTATTACCGCTTTCTCAAATGTGCCTTCAAGCTTTCCGTGCTTGAGTCACTTGACTCCATTGAGGTAACCTCTCCCACGCTGTCTTGAAACAGCTCCAGTCAATGCACTATTAGTAGGGGCAAATTAAAAGCCATTAAGTTTACGTCGAGTAAAATTATCCAGTATAATGGACATCAATGAACAGTCATGCTGGAGAACATATTTCAAAAGATGTATTGAATAATTGTTGGGAATATACAAAGGAAAAAGGGAAGGGTTTTGGATGGAATATTAATCAACTAGCAGAAAGATATCAGATTGCAAATATAGAATGTAGTATGTCTCCAGTATGGGGCGAGGTACCAGCTTGGTTAATTCCTGAAGTTAAAATTGATTTGGAAATACTAGACAAGAAAAGGGACTGGGAGGAAATGGGTAATATCAAATATGTGGTGAATAGACATTTACAGCAAAGATTTTATGCGAGTACGCATATTTATACAGATGGTTCAAAAGACCCAAATATAGGGCTTGCAGGAATAGGAGTTTTTATCCCGGACTTGAATGTATCAATAACTAAAAGTGTATCATCTAAGCTATTAATATATGCTATTGAAATGGTCGCTATCATAATAGGATTGATGTGGATTGAAGAGGTAAGACCAGACAGAGTAGTGATATGCTCTGATTCTGCTTCTGTGTTAACATCGGTGTCCACCCATCATTCATGTAGAGAAGACTTATTAAGTGAAATATTGATATTATTATGGCGTGTACAAAGAAAAGGTGTATTAGTCGGTTTCTGCTGGGTACCAGCACATGTGGGCATATTGGGAAATGAAACCGCTGATAAATTGGCAAAAGATGCAAGAAGTAGATGTTAATGTTGCTTTAAGTAAAGGTGAAGTGAAAACTATAATTATGGAAAATATTTTAAAGGATTGACAAGAAACATAGAATTCAGATAATAAGGGGAGGCATTTATTTAATATAAAAAATGTTAATAATAAACTAAACATTAGTTGTAGAAACAGGAGGGAACAAGTCATTATAACAAGGATGAGACTGGGACACACAGGACTGAATGCATCACTATTTATTACTGGAGTACATGAGAATGGTTTATGTGAGTATTGTGGGGAAAAAGAAACAGTAGAGCATGTAATGTACAATTGTAAAAAATATGACGAAAAAAGAAAGGCATTAATAACATACTTAAAAAGGGAAAGGTAAATAAGGATTTGGGGTACTTGTTAGGATATGAGTTTAATTAAGATATAGTAGGATATAGGCTGCTAATAAAATACATTTATAGTACAGGGTTGAGCGAGATGATTTAAAATCAACCTGGGATGCTGTAGCCTGATCTGGATTTTAGGGAACCAGGGAAGTGTTCTGGAGGAGCTGGAGACGCAGCGCCAGATGGGTCCCTGGAACCTGGGAATCTGGTAAAGGGAAGAGTTTCAAATGTATGGAGAATTATAATAATTATTATTTTTATAACCCCCCTTTTTTTATTATGTTCATAAGTAATTTTGACGATAATAGATAACATGACTGCACAACAGCAACGTACTGTAGGTGGCGCTATACATTTAGATTGTTATGCGCCAAAAAACTAAAGACGAAGAAGAAGAAGAAGAAGAAGACTCCATTGAGGAAACCCCTCCCACGCTGTCTTGACACTTGCTCTGCTGGAAAACTGCTTCCTTTCTATTACAGTGCATGTGTTTTCAAATCTCATCATGGAAAAGGCGTCTCCTCCTCTGCGATGCTTTCGTGAATCACACTCCTCTGAGCTTTTCAGCGATGACGGCGTGCAAACGGTGACCTCGAGAGAACAGGTGAGCTTAACTCCTAGTATTAGTTAGCTAATTGGTATTAGCGCAAAGCTAACTGTCTACTTGCTCTGTTTCTGTGCTTCATCACTTTGCTGAGGGATACAGTAGTGCTTACCAAAAATCATGCAGGGTGTTCTGCTCGTGCAGAATGTAATTATACTAATGCCACTGCATCCAGCTCACCTAGTACTTATTCCTCTAGTTTATTACACTTTTGTAAATAGTAGCTATAGGTTCATTTAAAGGGATAGTTCACCAAAAATGGAAATTCTGTCAACATTTACTCGGCCTCATGTTGTGAACACAAAACGGAGATGTTAGGGAGAACACGAACGTGTCTAAATGATGTCAGACTTTTCATTACTGAGTGAACGTTTGCAAACGTTGGAGAATCTGCTCATACTTCACTGGTTTATGTTATGTTGCACTGCATTGTTATATGGGTGGTTGACAGTTAACTATGAGAGGTTATTATTTATTTAAACTTGGCAAACAAAATGTATAGTATTATTAACGACATAATCGTTTAAAGACTGTAATTTCAATTTCTTCATTTTTAAAATAAAGTGTGACTGTTATTGCTCTGAATTTGAGAAAAGTTCAAGCACTTGGCATTCCAGTATGCACAATTAAGTCATACTATGGGTTTCAAAATGAATGTATAAGGCGGTATTTTTGTGTCTTTGCATGACACACTGAACAGGATGTGATGTCAGCCACCCATATACACAAGCAGCATCGGCCACAGTGGATCTTTCTGTCTGCATGTCATTTGGCTTGTTGTCACATTTCCTATTTGGTTAATTCACTTCCACATTTTTTGTTTCCTGTTTTATCATTAAATTTAGAGAAAAGTTGAATGCAGTATTCAAGAGGTGTACAGTGTTTACCAGCAAATTCACACCTCACCGCAGTAAGTAAAGTTTAGCCTTCTCTGGCCATTAACACAAAGCGGGATCTCCACAGTATTGTTTAATCAGTTCGTTGAGCTTCAGTGTGCTGCTTTTAGACAGCAATCACTGTTATTCTGTACAAGTACAACATGTTCATGAAAATGTCTTTGGCAACAAAACCAACAACATTAGATTGTCTGCTATGTATGTTTTGTAGCACAGTCTTATTATGTAATCTTATAGCACAGCACACTTATTATGTAATATTTTGTAGCATCACAACATATGCAGGGAACTAAGATACTAATTTGGTAGATTTGGGAGGGCTGTGCAATATACCTAAAATTTGGTCTCAGTATTCTTCCAAATTCTGACAATAATCATATATCTCAATATTTTTGCATTTGGTGATTTTCTTCTGCCCCATTAAAAAATGAATACAACATGATCTGGATAGACGGCTATTGTTTCTAAACGCATTCAAACTGTTTAGTGGCAAAAACACAGTTAAATATGTGACCATTTACTTCTTTTAATTAAATTAACACATTTAAATCTAACAATATGTAAAAAGAGTGCAAAAATTGTATTCTGACAGCTTCTTGGAAGCAATTAAATTTAAGTTTTTTGCACATTTGCCAACTGGGGTGAATTACGCAAGTGTTTCACAAGTTTTTAGTCAAGAGGAACACAAGTCTATCAACAGTTTGTGGTTTAAGAGATGCTCTGTGGCATGACACTTTTCCCAATGGCACTAAAACTTTCAGATGGGGAACTAGTTGCTAGAACACATAAGCACTTCTTGGCTAGTTTGCAGGAGAAGTCAAATCTGGTGCCGTCTTTAGTGCATCAGTCTTAGTTTTCAACAATACTTTATAGTCATGATATTCTGTAATTGACCCTTAGCAAAAACCCACCCCACTTAGTTGCTACGTCCATGGTGCTCTCACGCTACACATCATGTTATGAAGCATTGAAAAATACATTGCGGTGCACAGAAGAAGCTGACAACGAGCTCACAGACAAGACAGAGCAGGTTACTTTTGGTATGAAACAAAGTCTCAGCTTTCAAATTCTGTCTCTTATTTTTTTTTTAAGAAATTCAAATGATAAATACCGTTTTGTGGCTCTTTATTGTGTTGTGACAGATCGCTTTAGTGCCTCAGTTCAAGCACTAAGTATCTCTTCCTCTTTACTAGTTATAGCACAAAATAAACATGAATGAACATCAGAAGGTTTCAACCGCCAAAAAATGTCAATGCACACTATTTTCAAGTTCAAGTCCAACGACGTTAATGTACTCTCCTGTCTGGTTTGTTTGTTGGACCAAATGTCAGATTCGGCGTTATGACTGTTCAGATCGCCTGTCAGTCAAGCTCCCAGCGGAGGGTCGATTATAATCTGTGATTTCATATTAATTATTGGACTATCATATGATAGCATCTCTGATATTCGATATGTCACCCAGCCCTAGCCTCTGGTACATCTAATTTTCACCTTTTTCCACCACAGCATGAGGTCTGTGTATTTCAGAACTTCTATGCTCAGAGTATTTGTACCTGTAGATGAAATTAGAAACCCAACTGTGATTAAACTGATGTAATCAGACTGCCAGACAAAGGTTGGATAACCCCAGACATTTGGACTAGATGCTGTAGTAGCACATCAGCTGTTCTGCCGCATATCCAGATGGTACTTTTTACCTCTGTTGTCAAATTTACAACTTTTCTAATTTTGCACTCCAGTGAGAAAACTGTGGAAAAACACATTTGTAACCACTATGCTTACAGTTTATTGCATGTAATATGATAATGACAATATGTTCTTGTAGTGTTGTAAATGGTAAATCATTTTTACATAAATTAAGAAGTATAGATGGCTGTTGAAAAGTTTGGGGCTAGTATAAATGAATATGTTTATTCAGCATGGATGCATTAAATTGAGCATAAAAAAGAGAAATAAATGCTGCTCTTTTTAACTTTCAATTCATCAAGGAACCAATGAAAAAAATCAGTTTCTACATAGTTTTTAGCAGCACAACTGTTTTCAACATTGATAATAATAAGAAATGTTTCTTGAGCACCAAATCAGCATATAATGCATAGAATGATTTCTGAAGGATCATGTGACACTAAAGACTGGAGTAAACAGGAATAAATTACATTTTAAAGACTGTCAGTTTAATTACACTTAATTTTAGGCATGACAGGACAAATAAATTATCCTGCAAAACGGTGCAACAAATTTTTCAACAGAAGCATTAATTCGTATGAAACTTGCCTGGTGAAGGCCATACGTCACTCTGATCTGTTTGTCACAAATGTAATGACTGTGCTTTCTGTGGCCCAGCAGAGAGCAGCAGAGGAGAGAAAGAACAGGGGTTAATGATCTGTTCTTTCAGCTGAGGTTCCCTCAAATTAGACATGCCCCAACACCTCTGCAGCCAGCGCTGAAGTCAAGCGTACTGTGTGTAGGCTGTTCTGACTCATGCACTCTATCATTTTAACACGGCCACTTCCTTTGATGGGGATAATTGGAGGATGTTAGCTCAGTTATTGAACGAACTTTGTACAAATAAGTTGTTGCCTTGTACTAGGCTATTATAAATCTTGATGAAAGTTGAATTTGATCATTTGCCAGTATGTGAATAGAGAGATATGTTTAATGTAAAAATGATTTATAGTTTGCAATAGATCGATTCTAATAAGATGATTAAATCGATGATTCTACAATCTATTTTTTCAGGCCTGCTTTACTGAGGGAGCAACACTATCATTATCTGAAGAAAGGTTTACGCCATCTCTCTGATGCATATGAGGTAAACAGTGTCTTCTGAAAACTTCTGACTGAACTTGAAGCAGTGTTGTTTTAGTATCACCGATATACTATTATAGTTTTTGTTAATATTTTGAGTCAGATTTAATTTTTTATATTTTCTGTTTTTTTATGTGTCTTAATACTATACCTTTATAATATGTCTTTGTAAAATGTTTTATTTTTTTTAGTACTTCAACTTGTGAGTTTTTTTGATATTTTATTTTATTTCAGACAGTTAATATATATTTTTAAGTAATGCAAGTGTTTTTATGGTTTTAGTTTCTAGTAAAAGATAATAGCACTGACTTAAAGGGATAGTTTACACATTATTAAATATAGTGTCATTATTTACTCATCCTCATGTCATTCCAAACCTGTATGACTTACTTTCATGGGTGGAAAACAAAAAAGAAGGTACAATGTGGAAAAAGAATCGAAGAAAAGACTGGTTGAAAATCATGAGAATAATCACAAATTATTTTGACAGATAAGATGAGCAGCTTAGATATTCTGCTAAATATCTCATTTTGGGTTTGACGTTAAAAAGTCATATAGTCATAGAGGTTTGGATGGAGTGACACAAGGGTGAGTAAATGATGACAGTGTTTTTATTTTTGGTTGAACCCCATTTAACTGGATATTAAAAAAAAACCAGTTTAGTTTCATTAATAACACAAACACTCAAAACTGGTTTACACAAAGCTCTTAAAGATCTACAGCCTTGTGATACAATACTTGTGTATGTGGGTGGGTAGTTGAGAACACCATGCTTCTAGTTTTTGTGTGTATTTGTTTGAGAACACCATGTTCCAGAGCAGCTCTGTGTGTGAGACTGGTGGTAATGGCTGCTGAATCTGCATGTTGTCTGGCTTCAGTGTTTGGATGCCAGCCGGCCTTGGCTCTGCTACTGGATCCTGCACAGTCTGGAGCTGCTAGAGGAGCCTGTGCCGGCAGCAGTTGCCTCAGAGTGAGTACCAGCTCTTCTCTGCAGTTCACTATCAGAGTACACGTGGCAGTGAGATAGGTGCTTAGGTCCCCTTACACAGTTACTGTCATGGTCTTAATGTGACCACTACAGATAAAGTCAAAGTTGCATTACATTAGTAGCTATGACGCAGATGCATTCTTTCTCCATGCAGACTATGCTTAGATTGCTTTATAGCTGCCTGGTTGAAGGATTTATGAAGGGTTATGACTTCCAAACAGACGTTTGTTTGTTTGCTGGTTTTTATTGTATTTGTTATACTTGTATTTTTTTAATTGTTTTTGCCATGAAAATAGCCTAAGATGCTGGCATGGCATTAAATAAAAATATACGACTACTACTACTTCCAAACAGACTGAAATAAATAATAATAATAATAAATCAAATGACGGTAACATAGAGGTGAATTCATAAGAAGTCTTTTTGCAGTCATATTTTTGCTGTGATTGTTACTGCATTCTATAGTGTTTTAAATAGTTTTTTAAAAAAGCGATAATTTAGCAAAGAAGAGTGATCAATTTTATACAGCATTAATAGCAAATTTGACTTTAATATATTTAGGGAATTGCATTATGTAGTTCATATAGGAGATGATGCTTTTAAGAGATTTAAAAAAATCTATTAATATCTGTCAATATTTCATTTTTAATTAATCATGTTCATTTTGCATTTTTTATACTGTACAATATAATTGCAACATGAAAAACGATTAATTTTAGTTTTTAGTTATTTATTTTTAATTTAAACAAGATATTATAGAATTTCAATATCTGTCATTTATCTGTTATCAATGAAAACATGAAAATAATGTTTTAAAATAAAGCTGCTTCCCTTATTATTTTAGGATATGGCTTTTTGCTTAAATTTTAAGTTCCTATCACATTTATATGCCTATATCAACATTAACCGTTGTCTGCCAGTGTGTGCCAGTTCCTGGCCAGATGTCAGAGTCCGACAGGTGGGTTCAGTGGCGGTCCGGGTCAACACGCTCACCTGGCTCCCACCTACGCAGCTGTAAACGCCCTTTGCATCCTGGGCACAGAGGAGGCCTTCAAAGTCATCAACAGGTTTCACGTTTGCTTTGTATGATCACCTGCTTGCCTACAGATGTTACGTTGACCATATTACCATGGAAACACATTCTGTTTGCCTCCTCCCTCATCAGAGAGAGGCTCCTGGACTTCCTGTACTCTGTGAAGCAGCCAGATTGCTCCTTTGTGATGCATGTGGGCGGGGAGGTGGACGTCAGGTGAGCTCTACCACCGTTGTTCCAGTGAACCCTGAAGCATCTTCACAACAGCCACACATCTCTTTATTCCCCATGTTCTGCTGTTACTGTGCTGAAGCATTTTTCAAGAGTGACCTTTTACTTTTCCCAGCAGACAGATTAGTGCTAGAAAAATGCTTTATGTTCACCGTACATCAGCGCTAAACAAAGAAAGTCACTTTGAAAAGTAATTGGATCTCACAGGCTTTCAGGCTTATTCTAATAATGTAGCTTGTGGTTATTAACATGCATAGATGGTGATCATTGTGTGCCTGTTGACTCGTGGTTGCTCTTGTGTGTGTCTGATCTGATAGGAGTGCATATTGTGCCGCTTCTGTGGCTTCACTCACCAATATAATCACCCCCACCCTGTTTGATGGGACGCACAATTGGATTCTCAGGTAACTACTTCCACATTCTCTTTTAAAACAGGCCAGCTATATAGTATTATTTATGTTCAATTATAGAGTTTGTTAATTTCTTGAATTATCTTATATAATATAATATAAATTTAATGTAAGTTTTAATAATTTTATGTGCTTTTGTCACTTTCATTAGTTTTTTCATATTTCTATTTAGCTTCATATTCATATTGTATAATTAAGTATACAAAATCAAATATTGAGGTTTGATAAAAAATAAAATATATGATCATATAAATTTGATGTCATCCCATATAACTAGGGTGATCATGCGGGGCATTTTTTCGGGACGCACCCTTGCCAGGATTTCTATATTGCCCAAAATATCCAGGCTTTGGCTGTTAGCACTGTGCAGATCGATCATTGTATGACATTATTTCACGAGAACTATAGAGAGCAGAGCAGACGGCTCCTCCTACACGTGTGCATATTTGCATCGCTTTGATCGTTCTCACCTTCTCACGCGCGATGCGCCACGATTGGTCGATTATGTACAAAACCTGCATGTTAATGGTCAAACTACTTTGGATGTTTTAGGCAATATAAAAATCCTGGCCAGGACGTGTCCCGTATAAATGGCACACATGGCCACCCTACATACAGTGGGGAAAAAAGTATTTAATCAGCCACCAATTGTGCAAGTTCTCCCACTTAAAAAGATGAGAGAGGCCTGTAATTTTCATCATAGGTATACCTCAACTATGAGAGACAAAATGAGAAAAAAAAATCCAGAAAATCACATTGTAGGATTTTTAAAGAATTTATTTGCAAATTATGGTGGAAAATAAGTATTTGGTCAATAACAAAATTTCATCTCAATACTTTGTTATATACACTTTGTTGGCAATGACAGAGGTGTTGTAAAGAAAAACTAATTCTGTATTTTGTTTTTAGGAAAAAAAACATTTTGATATAATTTATTAGGCTTTAATGGGCTATTCACTCGGAACATGTTTTGCATTCTTCTGATCTGGTTTTCCATAGTTTTTTCTCTGTAAACATGCTCTAGTCTAGACGGACACTTTAGACCATTCACGTCTTTTTGCGCATGACGCATCCTAAAAATGCGACACTCAAGTAAAAAAAAAAGTTCAACTTTAAAAAATAAAACTTTAATTTGTCCCATTCCACTGCCCCGTTTCATGTTTTAAACACAAAAGCATATTCTGTCCCTAAGTTAGTTAAATCTCAGACACAGCACACAGAATGACAATAGTTTGACTGATAAATACTGCAATGTTGTGCTTTCCTTCGGCCTTCAGCTGTCAGAACTGGGAGGGCGGTTTAGGTGGAGTTCCAGGACTTGAGGCACATGGCGGCTACACCTTCTGTGGTACTGCTGCTCTGGTCATACTGGGCAAAGAACATATGCTGGATCTCAAAGCCTTGTTAGTAAGTCCTTTGTCTTGCCTTGTTTTCCCTTTGCTACAGTTCCACCTTTTATTTAACCTGACTCTTCCTGTCCATTAGAGTGAATAAACTGAGGTTTATGAGATGCGTTAAAGGTCAGTTATGTGTATCCTAAGTGTTGGAGGAGAAGCGTCTCATTACCGGTTCCTCAGGGACACTAAAACATGCTTGGAAATATTAACGTCGGTGTGCTGCAACATCGTAGATGCTTAGATCAGCAGATTTCCAGGGTCTTTGGCAGACATTGATATTAACAGTCTCAGTGCACAGGCAGATTTGTCTTAACGATAAGGCAGCAGCACTAATAATCTTCCTATGCTGATACTTGTAAACCAGTAAACTGGAGGCTTTTCTCTCTTTTTCCTTCATTAGCGCTGGGTAACCAGCAAACAAATGCGTTTTGAAGGTGGATTTCAGGGCCGCTGTAACAAGCTGGTGGATGGGTGTTACTCCTTCTGGCAAGCAGGACTATTACCGTTACTCCACAGGGCTCTTTTTAAAGAAGGTGAGCGGTCATCCTAGAAAAACAACCAACATTTTTGCTTATTTATGAAACGTTTAGCAATTATCAACTGATTAAAATACTACAAGGTTCATAAGGTTACAGTTTCCACTCATTAATTTACACATTTTTGTCTGCATGTTTTTTTCCAATGTACTTTTTGTCTTCATTTGGATATAAAAACACATGGGGTCTAGTGTCAGATTTAGTAGATTAACCTATGAAAATATTACTGTGTGTAGGAGACTCAACGCTGAGTGAGAGTAGCTGGATGTTTGAGAGAGAGGCTCTGCAGGAATACATCCTCCTCTGCTGCCAGAATCCTGGTGGAGGCCTTCTGGACAAACCGGGCAAGTGAGTACAGCTCTTCCACCGCACACACAATTACATGCATATATATATATATATATATATATATATATATATAATACAGTCTATAAGCTTGCCGTGATATCACCACTAATAATGTGTCGAATGAAAAGTCAGATTCTCAAATTTTGGGATTATCACAAAGAAATTATATTTGAAGGCCCCATGACCTTTCCAGTTTTTCAGATTTCCTGGATAAGGATTTTTAAAAATATTTTTAATCACAATTGCTACCCAATATCTTAAAGCTTTGCGTAACTTGAAAAATGTTCACAAAATGTAACTGTAATAAATGTAAAAATCACACTTTTAAAATTAGACGTCCTTATACAGTATATTCAGTTTCAAGATGGTGGGAACCCTGGTTCTTCAAGGGAAAAAATGTTGAGGGGAGTGAATTAAACATTAGAAATGTTTGTTTTTTTTAGCTTGTTTTATAAATCATAAATCATGATACCAGTAAAATTAAGTATATACTAATTTTGTTGTATTTTCTTGGAGGAGAAAATGTATTTATGAAGTTTAGATTATTATATACTTCAGTCATAAGGCATGTAAATTTTTATCATGAAAATGCATTTTCTAGTTCTGCTCTGCTCTAAAACATTTCATCAGCTAGATGAATGCTCCTCTAGAGTTTGTGTGGAGTGAAACTCTGTCGTGATGTCAAATTTGTGAGTGAATCATTCTTTTGATCTGTGCTGTTCAATGAGCTTTTAAACTGTATTCAGTCATGCTTTTAATCTTAAAATGCTGGTATAAAATATCAAAACAGAATCGCATTTTATCATAGTACATTAAAGGAACAGTTAATCCAAAAATGAATGGGGTGAAGTCATCTCCTGATGTGAGCATATGAATATGCATAAGTATGAATGAAATTTGAGAGCCACGATGGAGGGGAACGAATTCAATGACATTTTATTTGTTCCTTACACAAAGTTTCACACATCTGGTTTACAAGATTTTGATTAAAGTACACACATAATATAGACTAATTTTATGGTGCTTTTTTTGTGCCAGTTTAGCATCTGAGCTTAAGTGTTTGAAAACTCTAGCAAAGCAACTTTTGTGGTGTGCCGCGATAAAATTTCCGATGAACATTTAGAACATTTACCTTTAAAAGTCACGACATGAATCTACTCTTTCAATATTGACTAGCTTTGTGGGGGGGAAACATCATTTGAAACGTTTATATTCCCAATATGGAGTGAAATACATAAAATACATGTTTGGGAGGCTCAGATGACAGATGCAATATATATGCTTTATCACTTTTTTTTTTTATCCCCCTTGTTTTAAAAGAAAATCTATTTTTTTCCCCAACCTGTAAACTTTACTACATCAGGCTAAAACAACAAATACAACACAAGCTCAGCAGCCTTCCCATAAAGCATTTTTTTTTGTTTTTTGTATTTTTTTTTTAAATAAGGGATTTTATTGATAACGTCAAAACGTATCACTCATCCCCTAGGTCTAACAAGGGGTACATTGATAGATGCTTCAAAAACATTCCTTTACGGAAAAGTAACAAATATTTAGAAAGGCAAACCACTCGGGACAATTCAGCTAAGGGTAAGTTCTAAGCAGGCTTTAAGATATTCGACAAAAAAGTATATTTTAGCAGTGCTAGGAGCTGTATGTCTCATTCAACCCTTTGGATATCCACCTGGAGGGATTGCAGACATGGGTTCAAAAAAACAAAACAAAAACAAAGCAAGTCCTTAAGTTGCAAAGCTGCCTCATTTTGGGTTTAAATCATCGTTTGTTGTTGTTGCGTGTGCCAGGACGCAAGATGGACGAACAGAGTCGGAGAGGGAGGGAGAGTAAAAACAAGTGTTCTTCCCGTAACAGGCATCCCTCTCTCTTGTAAACCTGGCGGAGGTTTCTTCAGGCGTGGAATCGAGGGTTGACATTCACTGAAAGAGATTGATCAAGGTGGTTTGGGGCGATTGAGGTACACAAAAAACAACAAGAAACAGACCATTGCTGTAACTCTCCCTCCCCTCTGAGGAGAACCGGGGATCCGCTGTTTAGCTGTCCTCCCCACGGGGCTTCTTCCGGGAACGCAGTTCCTCCGGCTCAGACTCCGAGCTCGAGTCGGAACCACCGTCGAAGGCCGATACAGCGCTGCCCTTGGGATTGGTGTACAGGCTGCTGTCTGAAGAGGAGTAGTTGGCCTGCAGCTGTGTGGTCCCCTTGACTTTCTCCAGTGCCCGTACTGGAAATTAAAAAGAGAAGACGACACATTCTTCATTCTTTTTGCCTGAAATCATATGGTGTATGAGGCACAATGGAACTACAACAGCCAAATTGGACTTAGATCAGCATGACCAGATGACAAAAGTGAGGAGTAACGCAGCGACACCCACCTTGTTGCTCCAGCAGAGCGTTCTGCCTCTTCAGGTCGTCGATGTCCTGCTGGTGTGTGTGGTTTTTCCGTCGCATGTACTGGATGTACTCTGTGGCTTTGTCTAGGATTTGAGCTCGGGATGCCTGTTTGATAGATTGCTGTCAGCAACAAATGAAAAACTAGAATTTGACGCAAGGAATGCAGTTACATTGCACACATATTAACCCAAACAAATCCTAAAGCCCAAAGTATACTTTGTTTTTGTACGCGTACGCTAGCATATGAGTACAGTTGAACGCGTACCCTTTCGAAGTATCCTCCATTTAATGTTGTGTGCGAATGCGGGCGGTCGACATGTGCTATAGAAAGCTTCATCCATGTCCAGCGCCTGCTCTACTTTCGCCCATAATTCATAACCGATGATAACACATTTCTTTGAAGTCTTTTAAACCAAAGCTGGACAATCCCATTCCCTCTCACTCACAAGTGCTTGTCAATGCGCCCGTCTGTTGTTGTTGCAGTCACCACTATTTTGTTTTTGTTCCGTCTCTTTAGTTTCGTTTTCTACTGTGAAACAACGGCCTGGGACAGCGTTACGAAATTCACATCACGCGGACTGTATGCTGTTCCTCGCGCACGTGTAAAAAGTGAAGTATACTTGGGGCTTAACAATTCCTAATGAAAACACTACACATTTACTACACTACACAAATAGCTACACATTTAGAAAATTCTGGCCAACACTGATAAGCCAAAAATGTTCATGTTATGACCGATAACCAATAAATGGCTGAAAACTCAACAAAATGTGTCTACACAATGAAAATTCGAAACACTTAAAAATATTAAATTAAACGCTGACATCACAACATTATAATTTACAGTACAAATAGATATACTAAAGATTTGTTAAAGATTACATTTAACAGCATTATTCAATTATTAATCATGCTTTTAAAGATTATATCAGCCAATAACCAATATATTGTGCATTCCTAGTCATGTGACTAGAAATACAGCTCTATCATAGCAGTCAAAAATTACTTCTACATTCTTGAAACATCTATTTCCGATAAGAAACACAAGAGGAAGGCGTAACCGCATTTCCCCTTGTAATGGCTTCCTGGCACCACGCCTGTACCAGGATCACATCGATCAGTCTGGTCCTACTCTGCTCCCAATTCTCATAATGCTTTTCATTCACAGCTCAACATGGAAATCCCATGCTAATCATCTCATTAAAACCTTTAAAGTCATCGCATTCAACAAACATATTCAGTGTAACAGCAGACATTTCATTAACAAAAAGCACATGAAACAAACATCCTTTATGCCTACTTATTCTCCTCATGGTTTTACCAGTGACATTCACCAACCTTTTCCCCTTGCAAGGCGGGAACGGAATCCCGAAGGCTGTGAAAGCTGTCTTTGATGTGGTCCCTACGTTTGCGCTCCAGCGCATTGTGATGTGCCCGTTTGTCTGCCTGCAATGAGAGAATCACAGTGGCTTCAGCCGCTTCGCTGGCCATGGTGCCATTGGCTTATAGTGTAATAAAGAAACATTTATAGCTTGACTAATAAACACTGTAGTAATACAGACCATTAAAAAATAGATTCTATTGTTTCGTCTTTAAGTGATCATGACAATTGTAATAGAGACAAGTTACATAAGGAGTGTTTTTTTTATTATAGCTTATTCTTCTGGACTATGTTGGTCAGAACATACTTAGCTATTTTTAGGACAACGACTGCAATTGTACTATCCCTCAAAAAGTCTCTCCGTTGGGTCTCATTTTAGTACCCTGAGACCGTTGCTCTGAGAAAACAACATGGCCACTGGAGTCCAATGTCACTGGGGTTGGCCAAGACACTGTTATTACATAAAAGCACAGCTGTAAAACCGGTTTTGAATCCAGTGACTCATTAACAAGTACCTCTTTTGCATTACGTGGAAAAAGCAGCAAAACGAAAGCAGTTATCCGAATGCTGAAGTACCACCGGGCAGCACTAAGACATTCCAGCGTCTATGCGCCACCTAGAAGGGCGAGGTGTGGCCATAGATCCAGGCTGTCTGTCTAATGTCTAAAATGTTACACGGTACACTGCCAATGTCAGGATCGAGTTACATGCACGTGAGGTGGCCAAGTGCTCAACATGTCAAGAGTTATTCTCCTGTACTCGAGTATAGTGAAAACTATCCATGTGGTTTCTCCACAATTCTGCCATAAAAAGCACAATGTCTCCACAAAATTAATGGTATGAAGGGCTATAAATTACATAAAAAAGCAAAATGACGAGTACTTTGGCTGAGGAAGGCTTTCTCTAAATAGTCAACAGCATGTGCTCCTCCTGTTGTCTTATGATTTCAACATCCTGATAAAAAAAACTATTTCCTCCCAGCACAAAAAGAAAGGGGAGATAAACAGGACTTTGGGGACATTGCAGACCTTATGTCTCCAGTCTGCCCAATGAAAACTCAAGGCTAGTAAAAACAAGCCTGCTTTGTGATGAGTGCTATTTTAAGCATCTTGCTATGAACCCAATCGACACACCTTTCACACTGAGCAGTCACTACTTAAAGTGATAGATGACTCAAAAATAAAGCTTTTGTCATCATTTACCCCCCCCCCCCCAATGTCATTCCAAATGAGTATAAGTTTCTACTGTGGAACACAAACCCATTTTTAAGCATTCAGTGGAAGTCAGTGAGGTCCAAATTTAATTTGGACTACATTAACTTGCATTGTATGGACAAAAACAGTTGAAACATTCTTCAAAATATCTTCTTGTTTTAAAATCATAAAGGTTTGGAATGACATGAATGTGAGTAAATGACGACAGACATTCATCCCTTTAACATCAAAACATGTTTATAGGTTGGGAATTCAAAAAATGGCAATGCAAATTACACTACTGTACTGTTGAAGTCAATGATCTAGTCTCAGTTTTAATCTAGGGTGTGAAGGGATCTACAAACCCATTTTCTAGTTAAACAGAGCATCCCAAGTACAAGCTGAGCAAACAGGTTAGGGCTGCACGTGGTACTTTAAAAGTCCTTGTGCAGAAAATGGGTAAAAATGAGCTTTGAGTTGACACTTTAAACATTTAAAATATATGCCAAAATCATTATGGTTAGTTAACACAGACTGTGGTCCCATCTCCACAAAATCTCAAGGAATTTCCAAATGCATTGAAAGCTATAACAGCATAATTTTAAAGTGATATTAAGTGACCTAAGGAGATGGTCAGGCTTTTTTTAGTTTTTGAAAATGGCCTAATGTGGATTTTAATCCATTTAATTATTTTACGCAGTTTCTGACTGCAGACATTTAAGTTTTAACTTGGTCACATCATTTAAATGAAGCACTCAGCAATGTACTCTATGCCACCTCTGCATTTCTACACTACATATTCTCTTTAAAGATGCTTGTTCATTAAGCAGCAGGTTCATGCACTTGTTCAGGCCTCTGGGATATAGTGATGTGTAATGGTGAACAAAAGCATTATGCTTTAATAAAAGGACCATCACACAAATGCATGAGTAATGTAAGGTGTGAAAGCTTAAGAAATCAACTGCCTGAAAACCTCACTGCCCAGACTGGAAATTTTAGTTTACTTCAAATTATATTTCAATAAAACATAAAACTGCATCATCATCAACCCCTTCATCTGGTTTCAAATCTGCATGACTTTAACACACAACATATATAATATTTAACAGAGAATATCAGGGACTGACAGACTCAGTCACCTTCATGGCATCATTTCTCATTCTGCATTTCACAGAAAAAAAATTATCATACAGATTTGGAACAATATGATGGTGAACAAGAGGCTGGCTAACCGCACACTGATCCACTCAAGACTGGAAAAGTCTACAAAAACATTTTTTAATTTTATGAATTGCATCGTGCAAAAAGTGCAAAGTGCATGTGAATTAAAAACAGATGGACACAGCAAGCAAGCAAGCAAGCAGACGTTTCAGCACATTGCTATCTTATATGATGCTAACAATATGATGGTAAATCAAAGTTTATTTTGGGGATAAAAAAAATTCCAATTAGTTCATACATGCCAGTTTAAGTTTCATATATATATATATATACACATAAGTGTTTATATGTATACATGTGTCTTATGTTCATTTGAATTTTTGTTTTGTTTTGTCTGTTTATTAATGCTTTGGCAATGCACAACAAAATTACTTTGAAAACTGAAAAGGGGGATGTTCCATAGGTTGAGGATTAATATTTAATGTTGCTTATTTATTCATACACAGTCTAATCTAACAAAAACAAGATCTCATTGGGGTGAAATGCATATATTACAATGGAAGCCCTGCCGTCTTATTACCATCGTCCAACTAATACGCAACATACACTGCTAGCGTCGCGACACACTAGAACGCTCGACGGAAGAGAATCCGTTCGCCGATTATAACGCGAGCGTTCTGGCGCATCGCGCGCTCGCAGCGTAGATGCGGTTCTCACGTCCCTCCCTTCCTCCTGCAGCAAGTGCCCTGCTGTAGAGCACGGAGCTCCCTGAACCGACTCAAAACAAGCTGACTGTGTGCTCATTCACTCCACCACATCTACCCCCTTTTAGGCTTGATTCTATCTTGTTTTGTCGTCCACCGATGCAAATTAGTTACGGCCGTTCAGTACCTACCCGGAAATAAATTGTAGCTAATCTCAAAAAGAGAAGCAATTTTCGGCATTAAAGGCTAAACTGGATTAATTGCTCCGCTTATTACGCACCCCAGAGTGAAATCTCGGCGATTCTTCCTGTAAGAAAACAGAACAGAAAAGTACAATTGTAGATACTTAACTGGCTATTGATGGATGCAATGCACTGTTTTACTACATAGAATCGTAAATGTAAATAACTTATATGGAGACAAGTATAAACTCGAGCCCCGTGGGTAATTGCTCATGTGGCTTGATATTCTCAGTAAACTGGCTGTTAAATGAATTCAAACGCTAGGATGGCTAACTAGCTAACAGGCTAGCCTCGTATTGAGGCTCAAGTATCGAAAATACAAGGTTTCATTCTCATACATGCAGAGTACAAACACTAATAACTATACTCACATCACTATCGACCTCGATATCATCGTTGTCGCTCATTCTTCGGCGAAGATTAATGAATTTACACGAAATGTTGTTTTCAACACAACATGAAATGGGGCCCAAATGAACAAACAGGAGAGATTCACTGCTTACACGAAACGAGATCAACGGACTCTCCACACGTGACTCGCCTACACACGGACATTTACCGTAGCGTGTCACGCTGGTGATTGCGGCGCAAGGGATTATGGGATTTGTTGTTTTTTAGAACTACGTGGTCAGTCGATGTAACGTAGAAACTATAATATACAACTACAACACCAAGTCAGCATTTCGGAGTTGCGTCTCTACTTCGCGTTGAAGGAAAGCCCTTTTAATGAGAATGCTTCATGGTAATTGTAGTTTATTTTTTTGTCGCGCTACAAGCAAGACACGTGGAAAGTGCTCAATGCTGTTCGTGACTAATATGGTGATTACTAATGCTACAAATATTTGTGAGTAATCAACAACAATACAAACCAAAAACATATGTACTATTAAATAGATGAATAGGGATTACAATTTAAAACAACAACAAAACAACATCTAAATAAGCTTAATTCCTACACACTTATTTAGTTACCCTTCTGGAATAATAGCTACATTTTGATTTCTATTACCGTATTGGCCCGAATATAAGACGACCCTGATTATAAGACGAGCCCCCTTTTTCCAGATGTACCTTTTGGAAAAAGGCTTTTTAAAAACCAAATCTTGTTTTTTCTCAGTAAAACACATTTTGTCTTCAAATATTTTCATATTGCATATTTTTCCTATTTTAATTTTTTATTTGAAAGTATGGTAAAAACTGGTAAAATGTAACAACAATCACATAAAAAAAATATACACTTAAAAAAAAAAACCCAGGTAGCCCATCTGAATTAGGACATTCACGACTCTTGCAGCTGTAGGGTTTTCTTTTTCTTTTGTTTTTACTCGCCATCTTTACAACACGCATTACATTACGTATTTCATGGCACACTGGTTTCATGCGTATTTGGCGCCACCTATTGTTGTGGGTGTATTATTGACATGTCAAAGTCTAGACCCTGAATATAAGACGACCGCGTTTTTTCAGATGTATTTCCAAGAAAAAAACATCGTCTCATATTCGGGTCAATACGGTAATATATTTTAGATACTCAAACAAAGCAAGTGTAAAAAAACATCAATCTGTCTCTCTTTTGAACTAATCATGAGGTTCAGAAAATAAATTCACAGATTTAAAAAAAATCAACTACATGACCAGAAATGAAAAATATTTACAAAATCTCTGAAAGTAACAACAGCATTGTTTTTGCTGTTATGACTGTGATTGTATTTTTAATTACAAATTAAATAGTTAACTTAAATCTAAAAATCTTAAATCTAAATCTAAAAAATGTCTAAATAATATTGTTCATAATCTGACATACTATATAAAGATGCATTTGTTGACAATAAAAAAATACACTTTGTGTAATGACCAAAAAGGCCACATATCACATACATAGGTCAAATACAGCTGACTATTATCAAATGGCACCTTCTAGTATTTCATGAGCCCACATAACTTTTATATATCTTTCAGAGATATGATTTCAAATTAAATTCTGTTCTGTATGGGCTATAAATCAACAGTCAACAAAACTCAACTCTCAGACTTCCTAAAAGCAAGACAGATAGTATATTTTTCCCTCTCTCCTCAAAATAGTGCTACAGATAAGGAGCTTAAACAGTGGATTATATGAGCTGCTGGATCAGTAAAAGGGTAAAAACAAGCACATAGTTGTGTTCACTCCCCCACAAGGTCAGAGTACCAAATAGGGGGACTTGTGCAAACACACAACTACTGTCACTCACCCTTTCTCACAAGCATATCTTTATTCTGACACACCCTATACCAGAACAGTAAGGACCCTTTAAATGAGACAGTCTGAATGAATAACCCAATTTTCTGCTGTAATTGGGATTAAAATTCATTATAAACTAACTTCTTGTTTACTCATCCTGCTGCATTAAATTATTCCATTTTAAAATTCTTCATATAAGCCGTGCACATTTTGGAAGCCATATTGTCAAAGATTGTTCATGGGGTGTCAATACTGGGAATACGTTGCAGTCCTAAGGGCAAAACCCCTTTCAGTCATTAGTAATGATCCATTTTTGCACTCTCAACTGTCTGTTTTCTAAACACTAGTAGTGGCTGTGGAGAAGGAAACAGACTACAGGAGACTCAAGCCGGGATGAATGTTAACCGCCCTAAAAAGCAGCTTTGTCTATGTGGCAGCTCGCATATGAGCTCAGACAATCTGCGTGACCCACCAGCACCCTTCCCCCATACCTCCTCAGGGGTGCTCTGCTTCACTGCAGGATTAAAATCTCCCACCCTGTTCACTTTCTGAGAAATGCAATGCCGGTGTATGTATATAAATGCACACGTTATATCAATCAAATACAAAAATATGTGTACTGTCATAACACTGTATAATGTAATAAGTACCATTATAAAAGCTTGCAAGTATTTTAAAAAATGACAGTTCATAACATGGATAATGTTAGTTATTTAATTTTGTTATACCATAAAGTATAGTGGAACTTTCAGATCATTTTCTGTTTTAAACATGTAATGTTTATAGACAGTGTATTTAATATTCAACACTAGATAGCAGTATAATTATGCTTTATGGTTAGAAGATGTTCAGCTGTTTAAAAAATATTTGACTAATCCACATTTGTTGGTAATTATAGGCTATTTAAAATAATATTGTGTAATAATACATTAAAATATCTAACTGATCGATTCATTAGTTGTACTGTCATTGATGATAACATTTTAAAGAAAATATCTAACCGATCTTGCTTCTTTAGCCTACTAGCCTACTGTTAAATGTAATATTATATAATAGTATAATAATAGTACTACATAAAAATGCATTCAAATATCTAACTGATATTAGCCTAGTTACCTCGTCGCGCTAGTCGTTGTACTATTCTTTGAAACGACAGGGGTCGACTCGGAGTAATTGCCCTCTTAAACCCAGGAAACAGTTGAGAAGAAGTAGCAAACTCGGTGTCTTGCCTAGACCTGATGAATAGATTCATTTCTTTCTAAACATATTAGGCCTAGTGTGTGTTCATTTGGAGGAGACACGTGAAGATGTTTATTTTTAGTAGGCCTACACCTCACCATACTCGCATTACAAAAGAATCAAAGAACAATTTAAAACCCCGTAAAGTTTTAGATTAGTTGTGCCATTAGAACTAAATATTGTATATGGATATAATATGTATGAAACTAATAAAACTAAATTGATTGGTTTATGTGAAGTAGTATGGAGTACTAGGCCTACTTCTTGGTTTTTTTAAAGGTGGCGCCGACTTCTGGTCCGGAGTGTGTTACAGTTTAAAATCTATTCATCAGCCTTTTTTCTCTAATAAAATCGAAGAAAGCTTTACTATTTGTCTCACTAGACCATTTTATTACAGCCTTAATATTTAATTCCTGAACTTTGCTTATTTCTTCTATCATGCTTCTTTTCCTCTTCGTATTTAGGCTACTACATTCAATAATTATTTACAGTCTCCTCAACCTGACATTTTTCACATAAACCATCTGGGTGTTTTCCTACTATTTTGAGAGTGTGGTTAAAATAGAATGCCCTAAACTTATTCAGTTGTAAATAAACTCTTATTTCTTTGGTTTACCTATAGCCTAGCCTAGGCCTATATCTTACTTTTTGATTGACCTTAATTAAACTGTAAAGAAATCTACCCCTTTTTTCATTGTCCCGTTTTACTTGCCATTCTTCTATTGCTTTATTTCCGATTAATACCTTGATTTCTGATTTACTTAAAGGGGTCATATGATGCGATTAAATTTTTTCCTTTCGCTTTGGAGTGTTACAAGCTCTTGGTGCATAAAGAAGATCTGTAAATTTGCAAAGACTAAAGTCTCAAATCCAAAGAGATATTCTTTATAAAAGTTAAGAGTCAGCCACACTTACCTAAAACGGCTCGTTCTAACACCCCCCCACATATCTACCTCACTATGTGGGAAGATTTGCATAACGCCGCCCAAATGTTCACGCAAAGAAAGAAGGTGTAACTTTTATTCTCAATGTAGTACTGTTGCCGCTGCCGCCATGTCGTGGAGACACTGTGTCAAAGTACCTCGAGAGCGTTTCGAAAACATAAGGAACCGATGTCATACACCGATCGGTCTGCACACGCAAACAAAGCCAAACCCTAGATATTTTAGGCAATATAGAAATCCTGGCCAGGATGCGTCCGGGAAAAATGGCACGTATGGTCACCCTAATATATACTGTATGTGCTGGAACTTATTCACTGAAATCTTATTTTGACTTGTAGGCCTACTTGCAATATTCTAAAGAGAATATCTTGGTAGATTTGAAAGATCTTAAGCTCTTTAGAACTGATTCAGAGTCAGAACAGATTAAATATTTCCAGGTTTATATTCCTCACTTCAATGCCTGGAGTATCGCCATCATTTCTACTTTTATAGACTCCCAAATTATTTGATGTTTGCTTTACTCTAATAATTTTCTTTTCTGGAACTAAAAAAGCAGCCCCAGTTGTCTGATGCTCAGTCTTTTGAACCATCTGTAAATACTTGTATATAATATATTGTAAAAAAAAAAAAAAAGGAATATTTACATTTGAGTTTCATTAAATTGCCATCCCTACAGTAAATTCTGGTATCTCTTGTTCTTTGAAACCACAATAATGGGGAAGACTGCTGACTTGGCAATAGTCCAGAAGACAATCATTGACACCCTCCACAAAGAGGGTAAGTCACAGAAGGTCATTACTGAAAGGGGTAGCTGTTCATAGAGTGCTGTATCAAAGCATATTAAATGCAAAGTTGACTGGAAGGAAGAAATTGTGTAGGAAAAGGTGCACAAGCAACAGGGATGACCGCAAGCTTGAGAATACTGTCAAGCAAAGCCGATTCAAACACTTGGGAGGGGACTGAAGCTGGAGTCAGTGCATCAAGAGTCACGACATTCAGATATTTTCAGGAAAAGGGCTACCAAGCCACTTCTGAAACAGAAACAATGTCAGAAGCATCTTACCTTGGCTAAGGAGTAAAAGAACTGGACTGTTGCTCAGTGCTCCAAAGTCCTCTTTTCAGATATTGCCTTTCATTTGGAAATCAAGGTCTGGCGTCTGGAGGAAGACTGGAGAGGCACAGAATCCAAGCTGCTTGAAGTCCAGTGTGAAGTTTGCGAAGTCAGTGATGATTTGGGCTGCCGTGACATCTGCTGGTGTTGGTCCATTGTGTTTTATCAAGTCCAAAGTCAATGCAGCCATCTACCAGGAGATTTTGGAGCACTTTATGCTTCCATCTGCTGATAAACTTTATGGAGATGCTGATTTCCTTTTCCAGCAGGACTTTAGCACCTGCCCACTGTTGCTGAGAATGATATTACTGTGCTTGATTGGCCAGCTAACATGCCTGACCTGAACCCCATTTGGAATCTATGGGATATTTTCAAGAGAAAGATGAGAAACAGTCGATCCAACAATACAGACGAGCTGAAGGCTCAACAGTGCCTCAGCAGTGCCACAGGCTGATCGCTTCCATGCCACATCTCACCGATGCTGTCATTTGTGCTAAAGGAGCCCCGACCAAGTATTGAGTGCATAAATGAACATACTTTAAAGAACATGAACTTCTCTGCTTTGCAAATCCTTTTTTTTTTAATTGATCTTAAATATTCTAATATTTTGAGATACTGGATTTTTGACTTTCGTGAGCTGTAAACTCTAATCATCAAAATTAAAACAACAACAATAGTAGACTATAGAGAAAATGATGAGCTTCACTTTACTGAGATTATTTGCTGCAAACAAAGCAAGAAAGTTTAGCAATCTATGGAATTCCTTTAAATCATTTGAATAGCTGGGACATTAACAGATCACTAAAGATCAGCAAAAAAAAAAAAAAGCCCAGATGTTTGCAGAAGATGTTTACTTACCTTATAGCCTGTTCTCGGTGGTGCTTGGAATTTGAGTCTGATTTGTTAAAACTATACATTATTTTTTAACTATAAAAAAAATGCTGTTAATTTAATTATTTACTGTATAGTAAACTCTTTTAGCTTTTTTTTTTGAGAAAATAAAAAAACCATTTATCCATGCTATATGAATAATCTATGAATCATCATAATGATGTGATATGATAATAATGGCAACTTTGCCATTATTCTCGCTCTCTCTGAATATCACTGGAAATTCCAAATCATTCGAATAATTTCAGTAATTTGAGTACTTGTGCGCATTACTATGTATATATAATATGGACAAACCCAGCAACTGGGTTGTTTTGACCCAGCGGTTGGGTGAAATGTTTAACCCAACCTTTGGGTCAAAACAACCCAATAGCTGTTTGTCCATATTTTACCCAGTGCCAGGTTGTATTTAACCCAGCATTTTTAAGAGAGTATATATATATATATATATATATATATATATATATATATATATATAGTTAGTCATATTAATACATTAAGTTATGAATTAAATATCCAAGTTTGTCCAGTGCTGTATTGCCATTTAACACAGGGCACCATATAGTTGGACAAAGTATTTCCTTATTTTTAATTTGATCTATTTTTCTCTCAGTATTGTGATGACTACTTGTTCCACGGCACTGGGATTGGGTATGATGCCCCTCCTGCTCTACCTGTACAGCCAGGGTATCTCAAACCTGGCAGAATCTGTTCCTTTCACTAGCATCACTGTTGCCCTGATTATGATGATACTTGTGCATTATTGTGATATATATATATATATATATTTTTTGGTAACACTTTACTTGAAGGGGTGTACATAAGACTGACATGACACCTTCATAATCATGACATGACACATGTCATGAATATGAAAGAGGTTTTATGCATGTTTATGACAACTGTCATTATGTTTCATTCACTCAGTTATGTCATTTTTAATGCAAATATGACATTATTTGACCTAACCCTACCCCTACCCTTACCCCTAACATAGCCCATAACAAAGACATCTCAAACAATGTCATCTTTGCATTAAAAATTACATAACTAAGCGAATGGCACTTAATGACAGTTGTCATAAACATGCATAAAAAACCTTCATATTCATGACATGTGTCATGTCATGATTATGTATGTGTCATGTCATGATTATGTATGTGTCATGTCATGATTATGTATGGAATGTCATGATTATGTAGGTGTCATGTCATGATTATGCAGGTGTCACGTCAGTCTTATGCGCACCCCTTCAAGTAAAGTGTAACCTTTTTTTTTAATTAGCTGTTTGATCTCTCATTCTGACGGCACCCATTGGTGAGCAAGTGAGGTAATGATAAATTTCTCTAAATCTGTTCTCATGATTAAACAAACTCATCTACATCTTGAATGCCTGAGAGTACATTTCAGCAAACTATTACTATAACAGGTGAACTATTGCTTTAAAATGTGTTCAATTCTACTTGACCTAACAACCGAAAAAAGTAAAATAAAATAAAATACTGTATTATAAGTATTTAAATTCTAAAAATAACTATTATCTCTTTTTACACAGAAGAGTACACAGCAGTGGAAAGAGCAGCTGAAGAAACCAATGGGCCCTCTAACAGTGACATCTGAGGACACCATAGTGCTTATAAAGCTCAAAATGGACTCAAGAAATTTAGGGCCAACATAATATGGATGCTGGGGCCATGGGGAATGATGAACAATATGCAGGAACAACTACATGTTTTGTTGTTCCTCCTTAAAAACATACGCATAATGCCAAACAGTTTCAGTTCAGAGCATGTTAAAAAATAGTTGACTTTACTGTACAAATGTATTGTTAGAGTTACTGTACAGTTTTTTTTACAACTGAAAACATGTTGAAACATGTATTTTTATGGTTTAGAAACACATTGAATAGTTTTTAAAAAAAATGGACACTTTCAGTTTAAAAAATATAGCACCTGTTTTAAGTCTACTGAAAAAGCAGTTGTGCAACCTCATATTAGACACTGCATTAACAAACCACTTACTGTCTTATTTGGAACTGACTTATTATTTGAGCAATGTATGTATAATACCATTTGTACATTTTGTTTAAGGTTGTACTGTAATGTTGGCATTACTGTTTCAGATTATGTGATTTTCATTTTGGAAATGACTGACCTCATTACTAACAGTTTTTCAGTAATTTATTCATTTTTAACAGTGCTACACAAACTTTATAAATGTTCAAAAACATTTTCATGTGTAATATTTGTCCCATGGTACAGAAAGGTAACACATGCATCAAAACATATCCAGACAAAACCTGATTTTTTACATAAAACCGGAAAACATGATACATCAGAAATGACATTAAAATCATATCCTGATTTGCTAAATAAAAGAAACTATGCATTGCAAAAAAAGCACAATTTACTCATACAAACTAATGCAACATTGAAATGTGTATCCACAATGAGAAATTAAATACATATGAATAGGCTGTATATGATACGGGGTTCACAAATGTGAAAAGATCTCTTTTGTCATGCAGCGTGGAGGGAACTTGGGCGATTCTTTGATTATAATTCAAGCATCCACATTACAAACAATTCACACATACTGTATATTCATGAAGTAACAAAAATAAACAGTTAGCTGGCCTAAACAGCACAGACTGTTTCATAAAACACAGAAAGACCCGCAAAGTATTAGAAACTTCATTTTACTTTATATGTTGGATATTAAATGACTGTACTGGCCTTGCTCTTCATTTTGTTTTTGCACCTCATTTTGTGTGGCAGGTCTTGCACTTGAAATTCATATTCTTATCAGCCTTTCAGGAAAACCTTTTTTTTGTCTTCTTGTCTATGTATTGAATCCTAATTCAGTATTTTCAACACACATCATAGGGTCGCACTAATTGAAAACAATCACATTTACTGGCTCGTCCATAAATATATTTATATAATTAAAGACTCCCAACATCAATCAAACCTCACTCTGTATATAATGATAAAAATAATAACCACATACCCATTTTAGACATGAACTTAAAAAAACATAACACCCAAAACAGCAGTATATTCCTGATTTAATGTGACTCTCCTGTCAAATGCCTTTAAACTAGCAACAGAGCCCGTGCTGTGAAACTCCTGGCATGTAGAGAGGCTGTCCCTCCACTTACAGGACCTAAACTGAGCAAAGATGGGACAATATTGCTAACCTCATCAGCCTCTAGCAGTGTTGACCACAGACACATCTCTCAGCACACACAGGGCAGTGGAGGCTAATGACGACTGTCAGCAGACGGGGAACGGGACGGTGGGGGGCGCTGTACTGGGGGCGGCGGTGATGCTGATTCAGCACGTGGTGCTTCTTTGGGCCGCACAGGAGAAGCACTGGCCGAACGGGACCGACTTCTGGAGCGGTTATGGGATTTGGGGCTATGGGAATGGGAGCGGCTACGAGAACGTGATGTGGAGCGCCCTCGGGAACGAGAACGGGATGAGCTATTTGAACGAGACCGAGTTCTGGATCTATAGGACAAGAGAAAATCAATCAATCAGTCAATCGATCAATCTTCAAAATTTTAGGGTCAATACGTTTTTTTATGTTTTTGAAAGGCGTCTCTTACGCTCACCAACGATGCATTTATTTGATGAAAAATACAGTAAAAACTGTATTAATTTGAAATTTACAATTTTAATATAGTTTGAAATGTATTCTTGTGATGTAAAGCTGAATTACTTTAGTCTCCAGTGTCACATGATCCTTCAGAAATCATTCGAATATGCTGATTTGCTGCTCAGGAAACATTTCTTATTATCAATGTTGACACCAATTGTGCTGCATGATACATTTTTTTTGTTTTGATGAGTAGAAAGTTCAAAAGAACAGACTTTATATGTAGCATCATTTGAAACATTATAAATGTTTACCGTTACTTCTGATCAATTTAATGCATCCTTGGTGGAAAAAAAGCATTAATTTCTTTAAAGAAAATTTTTTTTTTACTGACCCCAAACTTTTTAACAGTATTTTATATGCAAATATTTGTAGTAATAACACAATAATAGAAACATTTATGATAATTTTATTTGCATTTCTTTGTATATTATACTTACGTCTATATATTTATAGAAATAAGAGACATTTATGATTTTATATGCATTTACTTGTATATTATATACTTATGTCTATATATTTTATACACTATTATATATTACATTTATGTCATTAATAATACATGTAAAACTAATAAACGTTAAACATTAACAGACAACTAAAAACAATAATAACTCACTTTTTCCTGGCCGCCTCAACAAGTTTGATTTTCCTTCCATTGATCTCCTTCCCAGAAAGCTTCTCCAGGGCATTTTTTAGATCACTATGAGAGGCAAACTCAACCACACTGTAGAAAGATACAAATATTACACAAAACAGCAAAAAAAGCAGTAGAGTAGCGATCCAGATTCATGCACAAACAGTTCTGCAGGGAGAGTAACAGGAAAGAAAATAGCCAGCTCACCCCTCATTAAGCTTTGGCCGATGGGCATCTGCAAAAGTAACCTCTCCAGCTTGTCTCATGAAATCCTTTAAATCCTACACACAGTACACCAGCATTTTGACTCAGCTAAGCAACTTAGACAATTGTGTTTACACATTTCATGAAGAATCAAAGTAATTGAACTATCAAATTTGGGGTCCGAGAATCTCTCAGCTCATGCTCAAGCCTGGATCATGTTCAATATGCTCCATAACATTAAAATCAGGCTGAAGAAAATTTCGGCACATGCATATCAACAAAAAAAAAATAGGGTACGTGTAGGGATTAGTAATCAGACAGAAAAGAACCGCAGAAAGCGAAAACCAAGCTGACACCTTGGAATAACGTGTTGCGGAGGAGTGAATCGGCCACATTACACGGTCTTATAAATCTCTATTCAAAGCTTTGTGAGGCCAACCCTGGCCTCTAAACGTGGTGTAAACACAAAGACTTCAGTGTCTCATCAGCCAAAATGAATGAGCGCTGGAATGAAAAAGGGGTGGCGTATCAATCAAAAATACTTTTGGCTTGCAATGCTGTAACATTCCCGGACTCCCGTACTACAAGACTAGCAGAGGAAATATGTGGAGCAGCTCATAAAAAGGGCCCCACATTTGATAAAATGAACATTTACATGGCAGATGCATTCTTACCAAAACACAAGTGTATACAGTCTAGTAGAGCACAGGGCTTCCCTCCATCGATCGTACCCTATTTGTGCCGTCCCCTCAAGGGCACTGAGCGTGAACAGCGAGGAAGAGATTATAGACTAATACCTGGGAACGTACCCATCGGGCTGGGGCCATAACCTGGAGATTTTATCCTCAGGACCACCAGAGAGCAGGGTGGGTGAGTATACCGATCGAAGCCTCTCAAATTACCGAACCCCTCGATTGACTGCGTATGCTGTTTCTCTTTTTCTCTCGCTCTCTTTCTGCCCCTCTCTCTCTCTCGCGTTCACTTTCTCTGTCTCTCTCTCTCTCTTTCAGCTCGGCACCGTCACAAATTGCGCTTTGTAGCGGCAGCCGCTGCGTCTAGAGCGAGAGGGCATCACTCACAGAGAGCTCTCATGCGATCGGCGGAGGTCAACTAGGTGTGGGGCACAATGGGAGTGGCTTAAGCAGAGAGAGGGGCCCTGTAGGGGTTAACTCCACCATTAGCGATCTCTTCCATACGACACAACAGTCAGGCTGGCAAATAGAGGGGTGAACAATTGGTTAAAACAGAGGCAAAGTGACTTAACCTCACCGTTTCCTCTTCTCTAGCACTAATGGAGTATTTATTATATGACCTTGAATTTGAAGTTAATCTCAGAATGACAATTTTTGCCATTGTTTTACATTTAATTGGATAGTTAAAGCTATTAAATTAACATAATTCTATTAATATATGAAGGAAATCCTTATTTTTTGTCATTTGCAGTGACTGGGAATATAACTGACTCACCAAAACTTGACAAGAAATCATTGAACACTCACCTGCCAGCTGACTCTCGACGACAAATTCTCCACAATGAGGCGATTCTCTGTGCGCATTGGTGGAGGATTCCTGACAGGTGAAACACTTCCAGTTATTGACTTATTTCTAATGCAGAAAATAAGGCTAAGCTGAACATACTATGTTTACACAACCCTACCTGTGCAAACATTATATAATCTATTGTTTAAAAGTTTTGGGGTCAGCAAGATTTGAAAAAGTTTCTTATGCTCGCCAAGACTGTAAATATACAGTAAAAGCTGTAATATTGTGAAAAAATATTACAATTGTGAAAAACTGCTTTTAGTTTTAATACATTTTCAAATGTAATTGATTCCTGTTATGGCAAAGCTGCACTTTCAGGATCATTATCACATGATCCTTCAGAAATCATTTTAATATGCTGATTTGGTGCTCAAGAAACATTTCTTATTGTCAATTCTTAAAACATTTGCGCTACTTATTATTTTTGCGGAAACCCTGATACATTTTTTAAGGATCTTTTGATAAATAAAAAGTTAAAAAGAACAATTTATTTGAAATATATATATTTTTTTGTTTGTAACAATGTAAAGGTACTTACTGCCAGTTTTGATCCATTTAATACATCCTTGCTGACTACAGCTATTAAATACTTACCAAAGAAAATCTTACTGAACCAAACTTTGAATATTCAAGAAAGATTGACCCCTACCTCCGGCTGTCCTGGGAGCCTCGAGCATACCGACCAGGAAAACGTCCTCCACTGCCACCACGGCCTCGGCCCCCACGCAGACGGACACGGGCATGTTCAATGGTCACCCTGCAATCAAAACATCCCTCATACATGTGTCTGCCTCTGCCAAGTCTCAATTCTCTCCAAGGCTTCATCTTTTCCTCTCCCTAAACATTCTTAGGAAGATTTTCCTTACCCTTGTTATTTTTGGTCTGCTCACTGAGGCAATTCAAGCTGTTTTGAAATAATATGAATTGAAAAAAACAATATACAAATAGAAACTGATTAAAAATATACCTCTCATTGCAGAGCTCTTTCCCATCAAGCTCATAAACAGCATCCTCTGCATCTCTCGGATCATCAAATTCCTGCAAGAAACAATCAAAGATTTACATGTGAATATTATATACCACAGAGGTTTAGTGACGTGTTGCCATTCTTGATCTCTAGTTTATTTTTCCTAATTACTTTTTTTTTTTACTTAATATTACTTATTCAATATTCATAAAATTCAATTTTGTTCAAATTTGTTAACTGCTTAGTTCACTCTTGCAATTTTATAAAAATATTATATACACTACAGTTCAAATGTTTGGGGTCAGTAAGATTGTTCTTTTAAACTTTCTATTCATCAATATTCTCTGAAATAATTACGGTTTCTAAAAAAATTGATGCTAGAAATGTTTCTTGAGCGCCAAATCTTTATATTACAATGATTTCAGAAGGATCATGCAGTCACTGAAGACTGAAGTAGTAGTGCCTGCTAAAAAAAAAATCAGCTTTGCCACAGGAATAGATTATGGTTTAACGTATATAAAAACATAAAAGTTATTTTAAATAGAAAAAAATGTCAATATTACTGTTTATACTGTGTAAATGCAGCCTTCCAGTGATCCTAAGAGACTTCCCCCAAACGGTGCTTTATTTGGGGTAATTTTTTTTTATTATATTTACATATATATATATATATATATAAAGAGAGCTGTCTACCACCATAGGAGAAGGCTGTCAAGCAACGCTATGTAGGCAGCTCAGTAGGCTTTCTAACGCAGCCCACATGCTATTATTATCCACCTTATTCTTCACGTAAAAATGGACGCAGCCATTTGTAAATTTGATGAGTCTTGCTTCCGGTCTCATTTGCTTCCAGCTATTTTTAGCTGTACAGAACCGCTCGTTTTGCTGCTTGATACTGCAAACGGTGTGTCTTACCATATTATTTTAGCGTATCATATTAACTATGAACACAGTGGTTTGTAGTGCCAACAGTTTAACGTTAACTGCACGTTATTTCCCTATAGCGGCTAATCAACCGAACGTTTAGCACATTGGCTTACTTCCGCTTTTAGGAATAAGGTGGATAGTCATTGCGGCTAAAGCACTGCCATGCATAGAACATGATTTTACAATGTTGTTAAATTGTCTACAAAAGGCAAAACGTACTACAAATCCGAAGCCTCTTTTCAGGTCAATGTCCCTGATTTTTCCATAACCCTTGAAGAACCGCTCGACGTCCTTCTCTCGTGCAGAGGGGTTTAATCGACCGATGAAAATACGACAACCGCTCATCCTCCTTAAAACAACAAGTTAAAACAACCATAATATAATGAACATGTCATTCTGCAAGCGTCAAACACCTACGCATTTCTGCAACAATAATGGCTCGAGGCCACAACCAACATCCCGAGAGCGCTTATTAACTGCGGAATCGCCGCACAAAATACAGTCGTTTAAACAATACATCGCTTATAAGCAAGTGTGAAGATGCACTGTCTCACGTACATACCTCTACCTGATGTTTCTCCTCTGAATGTGTCGTGTCTGTGCGAACAGCCCCTCACACAAAATGGAGTCAGTAGTAACGTTAGAACTGCAAGCGACGCTCAGCGCTGTTCTGAGATCAGTTCAGACCACCACCACCACTGTACTGAGTACTGACTGATACACTATGAATACTGTGATTACCCAATAATTTAAATCATTATGTAGCTATCTATGTATTGAGAAATGGTGGAGAACTGGTCATAATAGTTTAATACTATTCGAAATCCATTATGACTGCACTATATCGTAATCACATAATGAGGTAATTTAATTAGCTGCATCGTTCCTTTTGAATCGGCTCTATGAAAGAACTGTTCAAAAGAACCGAAACGCGATAATGAGTCGGAGTTCTCGTACTACTGTAAACTAGACGTATAAAGCTCCAACACTAGATGGCGTTAACGCACAACATTAATTATTTACTAACGGTATCTGCACTTTACCCTCAATACAAAGGAATCCTTTGTCATATGGCAGCACTGATGTAATATAACTATAAAAGTATTTATAGAGTGAACTACAACATGACAAGCGTCAGAATCACAAAATAAATACACCATTTGAGCACTTCAAATGAAAGCTTTAATTAGAAATAGTTATATACACACTGTAGAATTAAATTAAACTTTATACAAATATTAAAATACTATCTTCACACCCACAGCAATGTACAGAGGAAAACCAAAAGAAGTGTAATGGGGATGGGGAGCTGGGTGGATGAGTCAACTTAAATTACATTTGCAGAAAAACACCGTACAACGGTGTTTCACACACATCCTAGATATCCTTTTTTGCTTGCGTCCTTTCTTTTAAAACTTAAAAACATCCGTTGAACGAAACTGATAAACTCAAAAGTTCATATTTCATGTTCGCTGCTTTTGAAGGAAGTATGGGTGGACAATCTTATGTCACATCCTCCAAAGAAGTAAAACCCTATGTCTGAAAAACAAGACAATGTTTAATGCATAGAAAAGAAAAAGTAAGGCCATAAGGAAACTGAAGACAAATGACCATAAAGCCAGTGAGGATGGAAGAAACACATGATTACAAAGTGAGAAATTTATGAAATGTACAAGTTTTAAGGCAGCAGTAATATTTTGCCTTCAGTTTGCATGAAAAAATGTAAATCAAATTTACAAAAACAAGCCAGGAACACAAAACTGAGGATGTGCGGATAGGCAAACTGCCCTCTCTCTCCAAAGTCAGACACATAAAAATATATATATATTTGATGCATGATGACAAACATCAGAATTCTGAGTCAACCACAGGGGATATACACATAAGGTGGCAATGGGCAAGTACATAAAACGCAAACTTAAACAAAAAATTCATTGGTTTTTTTAAATGTCCGTTTGCCAAAAGAACATTTTGAGTGATGATCAAGGCCATTTTCTGGAGCTTTCATATGTATTTATATATAATTAAATATTTATTTGAGAAAAAAAAGTCTATACATTGCATTAATGCAATGCACAACCTATTTAAGATCTTACAAGATATCTGATTAATTCTCCTTATAAATACCATTTTAATAGCACACGGCTGAAGTGATTTATTAAGAAAACGTAATAAAGTAAGCTCCTATCCTTGATAGTCATCTTTAAAATTTTAGCCACGCCACAACTGGCTTTGCAAACCATTCAAATGCAATATATGTGGTTTAATTTTCATTAATTAAAAGTGAATTAATCTTGCTCAAATCCAAATATTATAAGTCCGAGTCAAAGCTCTTAAAGTATAGCCAAGCAATGAACTTAGTCAACACCCAAAAATGTCCTCTTGGAGAAAGAACATACAAGTGATACATTTTTTTTCTTTTTTACTTGTGCGTGCAACACATAAACATGAGAGAGATATACTTGTTTTTAAAAGGAAGAAATAACAAATGAATTATTTCTCTGAATGAGAACCGTAATCTCACGGCTTCTAACAACAAAGTATCTCTCCCTCACTTTGGACAAACAGACAAGGAACATCCATTCTAGTTAAATAACATCTCAATTAGAAAATGGAGGTATTGAAAATGTTTCCTATTTTGGGGAAAAGAAGCCTAGATGATACTTCAGCCCTCTTCGAATCACAACAGCCACAGTCACACAGGCATCAGAAACACACATACACACACGCAGAGCACAGCACAGGTACTTCTTGACAAATAAAAAGGCAAGCATGTATTTGAATACAGTACAATGTAAATCAGTTCAACCCTGCGTCTCGCACAAGGAGATGGTGGAGATGGTGCTATGCGTCATGCTTCGATCGTGCCGTGCTCCTGTGTGTACGCGCGTAGAACGAAACAGAAAAACGAAATTGCACAGAACATGCAGCATCAAAGAGAAAAGGGCCTGGCTTAGCAAATCCTTGCTGAACACTCCCCTTCGCAAGAGGTCACAGTCATTGACGGAGCAGAGGTCCACAGCGTAATCTGAATGCATTCATTTGTAATTAGTGAATCCTCGCCGTGACGAGGTAAGCCTGTGAGTGCAACTGATTATCAGCGCACCTGCGAGAAAAGGTGCGACGTGTTAAAACTCGAGCATTTGCGCATCCCTTTGAGGGGTCATCCGGTCGAAGGTTCTTCCTGTGAAGAGAGCCGCTGTACTCCTCGGAGGCCACGCAGCTTGTAGACCCCAGGGGCGGGCGATTTGTTGGCAGAGGGACAGCTGTCGGATCTTATTTACTGCTGCGTTCTGACGGGTGGCTGTGGGGTACGTGTTTGGTGAGAAGCTTTAGGGGTTACAGTCCTGGCCAGCGATGACAGAGAGGGGTGACTGCACACAGACTCAGGCTTCCTTAAGCAATGGAATATCTGGAGAAAAGACATGAAGAAAGTATGATGTTAGGCACAGAAATGAGTATTTTAACATTATTCTTCCGCCAAACAATGTAGTTTCTCAGAAACTGTTGTGGTTGCAACAAAGTGGTTGCCGAGCATCACACAGACGTAAAGAAAGGTGTATGTTTGTAGAGTAATTTACAACAGTTTTGATCAGAATCAAGGGCAGGAACTATCCGTTTAATAAACTTAGACACTTGAACTTGCTTAAAAAAATACTAATAAAAAAAAAAAAAGTTTTTCATTTTATGACAAGGTCAGGTTAGCTAAGATTGTAAAATATCATGTGGTGGGACAGCCCCAAAACAATGCTTTAATAATATAATTCATTTTTAATATCTGTAAAACATTTGTACAAATCATAATATTAAAATTTAAACAGAATTATATGTAATTAATTAAATATAACTCTTAGATATATTATGCATTTGCCACATACGTTTCAATATTATACTTTTTTTTAAAATATTAATTTATCATAGACACTTAATGTTATATGTCATTAAACCACACATCACCTCTCGATTTGCGAGTGAACTCACCATCGCCATAGTCTTCAGCAGAGGTGACTGAAAGCAAGCTGTGCTGATCGCTACTCTCACTGCTCTGCCTGCGGTGGAGAGGCGCAGCGGCACCAGGCTGCTCAGCAGCCCAAGAGGGAGAAGATGAGGAGGATGGAGAGGGCACCTGGTGAACCAATACAGTCTCTGCGTGACACGAGGACGCAGCCGTCGAGGTGGAGGGAAAACTGTAACTCGCCTGAGCTTCGTTCAAACCCTCGGCCTGAGGGCCCTCCGAAAGCACGATCTGAACCCGAGACTCAGGAGGGGGCACAGAACTGCCACCTGCGCCATACACTGCCTCTTCGTAGGAGGGCAGCGAGACCTGAATGCCCTCCACCATGATGGAGGTAGGCTGTCCTGACACACCCTGCTCCCGGCTGCTTTTAAACAGAGAAGGAGAAATATAGGAATAAAAATAAGGCTATCAAATCCTGACCTGCGGCTTACATCACAGTGAGCTGATTACACAACAGCAAAATACTGGAACAACAGTGCCATAAGGGGAGATGCGCTGTTTATACTAACATTAGCACAGTACATTTATGTTCTCAAAGGATTTGCATGCAGTGGTGCCAAAAGTATTTGGACCCTTATGCCGCATTTAAAAATGTATTTACAATGACTTTGCATTGTACAATAAAATACTAAACAGAGTTCCATTTTCAAGCACAATTTTTAAAATGATAAAAATATATTGTTTAAAATAGTTCAAAAATAAGTATTTGGACACTTTCTGGTTGCCATCTTTTAGAAGAACATAGTAATACTTCATATATACATTACTATTCAAAGGTTTTTAAGAAATGAGCACTTTCAATTGATCAAAATTGTCATTTTTAAATATTACAAAATATTTCTATTTCGAATAAAGGCTCAAAGAATCCTGAGAAAATGTAATCGTAAGAAATGTTACATGAGCAACAAATCACAGTATTTCACAATATTACCATTACTGTTGCTGCATTTTGATCAAATAAATGCAGCGTAGGTGAACATACGAGACTTCATTTAAAAAACAATGTACCGACCCCAACAATAGTATAAATTATGACAAACATCAGGCATTCAATTCTTAAATTTCCCTTAAATATATTTGGGCCACTATTATTGTTTATTTTCTCCTGAAGCCTTCTTATAACATCAAAATAGTCACAGTTTAGGTTTTCATCAGCATTTCCATCCTCTCACTTATCTTTGGAATTAAATAGTCCTTTTTTGCTGCTGTTCCTTTAAGAACTATGTAAATTCCCTCTTTGTGAGAATAAAGCAAATGTCTTTGAAGAAGCTATGCTCAGTAAAAATGAGACCGGGCCTCACCGGCTGTGGTGGAAGGACTTGAGTTTGGGCTGAAGCAAAACAAACAGCACCACCAGCAGCAGGATGAGGGCCACAGAGCTGGCAGTGGAAGCTACAATAGACAGAGCCGGCATGGGCAGCTGGGACTGCTGCTCCTCCCCTGGAAGAGAAACACTTTGTTTGATTCACTGCCATGTGTAAAGCCAAAGAACAAAAAGGTTTGTGGAGATATAAAACTAGGTATAGTTGAAAAAGCCAACTTAAACCAGCCTAAGGCGATTAGCTGGACTACCAGCCTGGCCAAACTATTTAAACCTGGCATTTTTGATGGTTTTAGAGGGGGTAATTTTAGCAGGTCATGCTGGGAAACCAGCTGGCCAAAGAGCTAAAAAAAAACACACTAAACACACTTGGCCTGGTTTAGTTTTTTTTAGTAGGGATAACTTCAATAAACTAATAAAAATATATCCAAACATTCAAATTTAAACAATAAAGAGTACAAGTTTCCTTAATTTTTTAACTCGCATCCAGTCACTGAGTACGCAAAACACTCAAATATGATTGCCTAACAAAAAAACAAAAAAAACATGATGGTTGATGCTTAAAATGCTGCTTTCTGGGAACTACATCTTCTGACTCACTTGAACAGTTTGTACATACCTACATTACAGTAATTTACCATGTGAACAATGATTCTCTGTTCTTAAGGTGCCCCTATTATGCCATTTCCAATATTGCCCTTTCATGCAGTGTGTAATGTAGCTGTATGAGAATGTAAACAATCTGTAAAGTTGTAAAGCTGAACGTGCACGACAAATAAAGTTACTGTCTCCCAAAATAAAGAATGGACTCTGAACAGCTGAAACGAGTCGTTAGTAATTCGAATCCTACTTCCGTGACGGCTACACGTCACAGGGTAACACATTTGCATAATGCGCCCTATGTTCTACGTTGGCCGGCCGCGAACAACTTGACCCCGCCCACAAACACGGCATTCTACTGACAACTGCTTCTCTAATCTCGGGGAGTTCAACGCAGATTCACAAAACGCTTGCTGTTGAAAGATGGATCAGTATCCTGTTTATTTGGACCAGCTGCTCCACTCAATCACAACCTGTAAGTATGATAAATAATAGATGTTTATATTTTCTATAGAGTTTTCAAAATACAGAACTATTGAAATAGGCGTATAGTTTCCGACACGTGCTGTATGCCGTAGACCAATCACAACAGACTAGGCCATCTGACCGAGCAGAGCAGGTTCACGGAAAGGAGGGGTTTAGAGAGACTGAATCTTTGAACTGCTTCGAACTAATCGTTTGAGAATCGCTGGAAAATGAGGTGATATTAAATGTATATTTTGAGAAAACGAAAGTGTTTTTTGACCTTGCATGCATGCAATCCTATTGTAGGAGACTCCCCAAACAATATTAGAAATCATAAAAATGGCATAATAGGGGCGCTTTAAAGTCTGTCAATAAGAAGGAAAACTATCCATATGTGACAAGACGGCAGAATATCCCAATGGCTGAGCTTGTGGACCAAGCTCCTGCTGCTGTGTGACATACCTTGCACAGGGTGACAGCTGATCTGCATGGACGACTTCCACTCTCCATTGTCACAGGTTCGGAATTGGTATCCTCCTTTCAAAATGTAACCCTCATCACAGAAGTACTCAATAACAGTACCCTGGGTCAGTCTGTGGCACGGCGAGGGGTGGCAGTTATATCCTCCGTTCTCCGGCTCACTGGGTGGTTGACAACCTGTTGGGAAATAAACTTTTGAGTCAGTCAGGGTTTCTGCAGGATTTTTAAGCTCAAATTTAAGACTTTTTAAGACCTGCACAAATAAAATTAATACCATATGAGCGGGGTAGGGCAATGTAGTACCATATTAAACTGTATTAAAGCATAATTTACAGTTCAGATACAAGTTTTCACAAAAACAAAGTTTTATAAAATGATAAACTTTACATTTCAGCCTTTAAACCATTGTTCAGAAAATCGATGAGTCAAAAGTATTAATTATTATATTAATTTAAACAATTATTATCAATACATTATTATATCAATTAAATAACATAAATTAGGGGTGTGCGATATTGACAAAAAATGATATCGCGATAATATTCTGGGATTTTATCGATAACGATAATTAGACGGTATTTTGCTGAGTGTGTTATTGTGCTGATATCTTAAGGACTACCGTGGACAGCTGACTCCTGAATTTTTTGATATTCTTCATATTCTGTGTGGTCAGTTCACAGCAGTAATATAAATTAATAATTTCCAACAAGTGTTATGTGCATTTTTACCTTTAAGCCATTTTTTCTAAAAGTGTGCACCATCTTTTGAGTCAAATTCTTGCATTTGGGTTGTTACCAAGCTAATTAAATCAGTATCAACAAAATGTATCTTTGTAATGCAGAGGAAACACAGAAGCTGCATTAGAAGTGGCATTTAGATGCATTTATACACTGTTTAATGCAGCTCTGAGGGACATGGAATACTTTAACCTGCAATTACAAATGCATAAATAATGTTTTGATATTTAAACTTAAAACATTGAAAACTGATGTTTGAAATTATTTAAAAAGGTACCTTAAATGTGAAATTAAAACCGGCAGTAGGTGGCAGCAAGTCACTGTTAAGTTTGCGATTGAACCGAATCATTTAAAGGGGTGATTCATTCAGGAACAAAACAGTGTCCTGTTGCTCAGAGTCGCAAAACAGCGCTGTGGCTGTGTTTGAAATTATTTTTGTTGGAGAAATAGAGCAACAACAGGAAATATGGTGTCTAAAACGTAAGTCTCTTAATATTAGCTACTTGTTTATTGAACTGTTGTATAAAATCAATATCACAATATTGTGATATTAACTATATGAACTGATATAAACATATACATTTTCTGCCCCATATCTTAAATTATGTGATAATTCTTAATGCATTTTAATAGACTGATTCATGCAGTGAATGAACACACTCTAAATGAGCACTAGTCTAACCTGCTAGACTTCATCACCTAATGTATGCGTGCTCTCTGTAGGTGTGTTTTGCTTTTCACGATATACTCATAATATCAAATCGCACATTGTTAAAACAATTACGATATTATCGCAAACCATACATATTGCACACAGCTATGTTTAGATTTTTATAATGCATTGTCCTCTTATCGATCCACCAGTTCACATTTAAAGCTCTGCGTGTTTGCAGGGTATAAACATGGGTCAATTTTCTCATTGGTCTGAACTCTGAACAAAACAACAGTTTTACTGAAAAATGCTCATTCATTCTCTTACAGCAGGTGGAGCGTTTGGTAGAAATATAACTGTTTCCCCGATAACGGCAGAACATAAAGCAGCGCAGCACCGAACTTTGAATGTGCAGCGCTCGTGTTTATTCATTGAAATCATAACATTAGCCTTTTGAAGTTTAATCGTCACATTGAGCCATATCGCAATTCTGGTCTTTCCGTCCCTGAATTTAAGACCTCTTGAAATCATAATTAAGACTTTCTTGTACAATTTAAGACTTTTTAAGGCCTTAAATTTGATACAACTAAATTTAAGACTTTTTAAGACCCCGCGGAAACCCTGGTCAGTGTGAGTAAAAGGAACCAGAGCTTTCACAGTGACGTTTGACGAAGAACTGCTTTTTTCTACTCAGAAATTTAATCTTTCGTCATGATGTTAACAGCGTTAGCTTTCTTAGAACAGAATACAACTGATGAGAAAACAGGAAGAGGACGTAGAAGAGGGTTAAATTGAACATACCGTCATTTTTGACACAGCGAGGTGGATCAGAGGACCAGTGGCCTGAGACGGTGCAGGTGATGATGCTGTAGCCATCCAGCGTGTATCCTGGATCACAGCTGTATTGTAGCAGCGTGCCAACAGAGAAAGAGCCACGATTTGTTTCCGTCAGATTCCCATGGCCATGAGGCACAACTGAGGGTCTGGGACAACCTACAGGAGCAGAAAGAGCAGTCATTAGCATAAAAACATCAAGCTTAACTCAAAAAAAAAAAAAAAAAAAGAGCTAACCAGTTTAAATTTCCCTTGGGGCCTGTTACTGTTATAGTGTCCTTCAATACAACTCTGAAAACGAGTTATTTCACAATGATAAAAGCAGCGTACTGGCTGTAAATGTAGGAAAACAAAGCCAACTTGAAATCTTCATGATTTTGAAATGGAAGTCTTGGATTTCAACCGAAAAGTACATGGATGACAGTATTCAAGTGTGTTCAGATTAGCTCAATTTCAGCGAAATGTCACAAAAAAAGTATATTGCCTATTGTCAATGACAGACATAGCAATGCATAAAGCACAGCACTCACAGAAGTTATTTTTAAACCAATCAGCTCTCTGTTAGTCAGCACAGCAAATTCGCAACGTAAACATGAGCGAAATCTACATGGGGAACTTTTTCGCCCTCACGCAAAACTTCAGATGGTGTGGATTTCTACTTAAATGACTGGATTTTGCCCTTGAACTTTCAACAAGCAACAGTAATTGTGACTGCAACTTAAGGCTGGTTCAAAATGTTTTGAAGTAAGACTATAAAGAACCCTACGTTTTCATGGTTGATCATTTCTGTCACTTTCACTTTCGATTACTTGGGAACTAACATCACAGATTGACAACCGAGTTTTCAGTGTTAAAATGCCCTAAAATGTATTTGCACTAACTCTAAAATTCATTATGTGTCAAAGAGAAAAAGGCAACAGAAGCAGATCTTATTCTCATATTGCTGTCTGGTATTATATTCCTCCTCAAGTTAACAAAAACTTCACCCAGATCACACACACACACACAACGTCCAGCCTTGAGATGGATAACAGAATACTACATTTCTGCCCTCAGGTTTAATGGCATAAAGCCAGAGGTGTCTCTTTCCCCTCTCATTTTCTCCTTTCTCGCATGCAAAAAAAAAAAAACATTTCCTGAGCCCCTGAGCCAGAGCTTCATTCACACAATAGATCATGTGAAACACGTAAACATGTTTATCACCTCATTACATTTATCCAGCAGAGAGAAAGAAAACAACTCAAACAAACAGGGTCTGTTTGGACAGACCCCCTCGATCACTGTGTTCTCTAATCTGAGCTTTTAGCATGCTCTTAAGCTGTGGTCAGCCGATTATGGACTCAGAGGATGGACATACAGCTCTATCTCTTCTGTTTTGACACCAGACAAACAGTCAGGATATGAACCACAGATGCAGAGCTTCACAATCCATTATATCAAACATGTGCAACATCTGTAAGCAGTTGATATTGTATGATAAAACGGAAATGTCTGATTCTGAGTGGATAAGCCATGAGATGACAATTAAGATGACAAAAAATTGCAAACCTCACCGACTTTGTTTTGCCTGTTTTGAGTCGATGTGTGAATGTATGTATGTGCGTTTACTGTATCTACATATGTTTTGAGATTGATTCAAAGGCTTAAAGGGAAACACAGCAGGGGCGTCGCATATCTGTGATGGGAAAAGCTGGCTGCGAGAGATAAAGCAAACCCACAGCTTCTCACGGCCGAGCAGGAAGTGCTGTTAGGAAAGTGAGTTTCAGCGAAAGGGGTGTCATTCCTGCAGGGACAGAGGAGAGGAATGAGTTTCCACACGCACATATCTCATAACACGGAAGAAAAAAAACACAGCAGAAACAGATGAACTTGGCTGCTTGAGCAAAACGAGCCCTGACAAGACATCATCCAAGAGACTCTCCCTAGATAAAAGACTGATCCATTCGAAATGAATCCACCAAATCATTAATGATTATTGACTCAAAACACAAACATCGACCAAAATATTGATAACCATTTCTCAGGACCACCCTTTTGGCACTCTTAAACATTTGCTTTTTGCATATTTTTTATTTACTGAGACACAGTAACATAGCCTGGAAATCAGGGGAAAAGAGAGTACAAACAGCCAACAAATCAATACAAATTTATAATTATAATGATATAATTTATAATTAGGGATGCAATGAAATATAGCCAATATTTTAAAAAGCCTATAATTTTCATGGTAAGCAATAAATGGCTGACATTAAACTGTGATATTATTTTGTCCAAATAAATTACAAACAAAATCAATCATTTTAATGTAACGTAATGTAATGTATTTAGGCATCACATAGTGTGGAATAAAACATTTATTTTGAGATTTATTAAATATTACATTTAAGTGTTATTAAATTATTAATATTTTTAAAGATTAACTTCAAATAAGCATTAGAAGACTGCAAAAAATCTAAATGTAAAAATAAAATACATTTGCAAGAACAATTAAATATATATATATATATATATATATATATATATATATATATATATATATATATATATATATATATATATATATATATATAAAATATTACAAATAAATTTAAAATGTCAAAAAATATCAAGCCATAACCAATACAGTTAAGTACTGATATATCTTGTTAAAATAACAGATAATATTGATTACTGGCCATTAAAATTTTTTTAATGTAATAAAGTAAATAAATCACAGCTATCAATATCACCCACAATTTCTAAAGCAATTCATCCCTAATATATTTAGTGTCTTTTTGTTTGGGAGCACCCATCATACCCTGAGAGCCGTTAGACACGGACAGCAGCGGGGCCTCAAATAAGGCCTGTCTTCTGCGAGACAGAACAAAAGCATTAACCGAAGCTCCACATGTTCTTTATTACGCCCTTTTACAGCCTGAGGTCGGCAGCTGACTAATTTAAGCAGTTCGTCCTCCTGAACCAAATCGATTGGGAGGGAAAACCGAGAGACACAATCTGATAGAAGACAGAGGAAGACTCTATTGTTCTTCTAGCCTTTGTCACAGTGAAAAGTGGCAGATGGGTGTTTGCACCCTTCTGATTCTATTCGGACAGCTGTGAGGCACAAGTAACTCCTCTTCTGTGTACAAAAAGGGAAACAAGGAAGAGATAGAAAGCAAGAGGGGTCACCCGGTGCCCCTGCTGTGTCTGCTATCAGCGGATGGCTCTAGACACAGTGCTCTTGTGTTCGGGATCTGCTGCGTCTTGGCTCACCCACTCCAGGAATGCACTCGGCCCACAGCTAATGACAGACTGGAGCCTCTGTGGTGCACACAAGCAGTCGGAGCAAAAGCTGCTGCCGGTCAGCCGCCTGGATGCTTGGCCAGCAGCTGTACTCAGAGGTGCTGACATCCATTGTGCTGGCTATTGGCTACTAGGAACATGAGTGCGAAAAGAGCATCTGTTTAAACGGGACTAGGCGACTTAGGGTCAACGGTGAATGGCTATCAAACACGGTCCACACAGACAGATGGTGCAGTGAGTTGTTGTTTTGAAGCAAGTCTGATAGGTTTTTTTTTTTTTTTTGGCAATGCTAAGGAAAAAGGGTGGAGTGTTGTTTTCTCAGACGGATCTATGTAAATGGTTTCACTTTTTTAATCTCACGCCAGTGGCAGAATACAGTCGCATCACGAGCCAAACCACCAAGGGATCGGTTCTTCAACGTGCAAAATGCTAGGAGTGCGAAAAGAGCATCTGTTTAAACGGGTCTAGGCGACTTAGGGTCAACGGTGAATGGCTATCAAACACGGTCCACACAGACAGATGGTGCAGTGAGTTGTTGTTTTGAAGCAAGTCTGATAGGTTTTTTTTTTTTTTTTTGGCAATGCTAAGGAAAAAGGGTGGAGTGTTGTTTTCTCAGACGGATCTATGTAAATGGTTTCACTTTTTTAATCTCACGCCAGTGGCAGAATCCCGTCACATCACGAGCCAAACCGCCAAGGAATCGGTTCTTCAACATGCAAAACACTAGTCACACCGATCTCATAGAAACGTCCTTAAAATGATTTACACTGGCCAAAATGTAATCAAAAAGTTCTGCACAGAAAACCCACCTCATGTTGCAATGCCTGATTCACAAATGAATCATTCAGACCAATTCTTTGAATCAGATCAACCAATTTCTAAAGAGATCCAACTAAACAGAATGATTTGCTCATGAATCAGACACCAGATGAGCAGTTTTTCACTGAAAAACAACTTAATTTGGGTCTGTTTCACATCTAGAGTTATCAGACTTTTATTGGATATTCACCTTATTTTTAATGTATGAACAGGTGGTAACTTAAATGTGCAAAGGCTTCCAGCATCAGCCACTTCCAGTTACTTTAGCTCTATAAAGACAGTCCTCTATGCTGGCAAACTGGTATTTGTGATCATATTTTAATCCATTATCATAATTCTAACCACAGGTTTGTGGCGAAAACAGTTTTACTGTTAACTAGAGTTGTTATGAACCTATAGCAGCTAATGATGAATCGAAAGTTTCACACATTCACAGGAAATCGCTTGCAGCATTGCAAAATAGGTGGATGACATAACACTTTTTTTTGCTGCTGCTTTTGTAACATATTTGAAGCTTGAAAGCTTTGTTCTTTGTAACTACATGGAAAAAGCCCTAGTGCAATCTTCAAAACTCTTTTTTCTGTTTTTCTACAGACGTAGACATACAGGTTTGAAATAAAGTAAATTAACATTTTACACAACTCGGCATTTACACAACTCGATTTACATGTCTACTGAGAAAGAATCTAAAACTAATCCTGATATGAGGAACAGTCTGTCATATATTTCCTCATACTTCCTCATAATGACTTGATGTGAATCAGGAACTCTGTCTCGCCTAGTTATACAAGGCAAGGTGTGGGTTCTGTATCAGTTGAATCACCAAAAAGAGTCAGTGACGCTAGAGTTTCGTCATTAAAGGCGACAAGATGAGAATGGGTTTTTATAAGCCCCCCTGTGGGCCAAACTGCGTGATTTCCCTGATGTGTAATGAATATAAGAAATATCGACTGCTAGTCACTAAGCTACAAACAAGTGAACATGTAAGTAAATAGATCATAGATAAAAATAGAAAGTAAACCTTATTCACAATTTCATAGTCTCTTTCTACTCGTGATAAACCAGACATTAACCTTTGAACTCAATTGTGCTTGACAAGTGTGTGGAGAGACACATAGGGTGAATACGAAACAAATCACTCCTTTCAAGAAGTGTAATTGAATCTTTCCATGTTGAAATATAGCATAGCTGAAAGCTAAAAGCTAAGCTAGCTGTATTATCAAACATGTCACAAATGGCACCAACAGCTCTTGTTAGTTTTTTCCAGAGTTACGCAAATAGACTTAACTAGTCCACACTAGTGTACTATGTCGGCCATAAGAATGGCTTCGCAAACAGCCTTCTGAATTTTAAAATCACAAAAGCGACACAATTTACAAACACACACATCTGAAGGCCACAAAATTGCAAGTCCACATCAAGCTTTTGAAACGCTGTAATTTTCCACAAAGAGAACAAATAGCATAAACCCTGTGATTCATATAATTCCTAGTTGCTTTCACGAAAATTTAGCATAAGGAAAACAACCCAAATGCTTTGACACCCACACCAACATCCTCTAAAATATTTGATATAAAATTTAGGGACAGAGCAACATCTGCTAAACTTGTGCTATTAGCATTAGCAAGGCCTAGAAGGCACATCAGCAATTGTGCTATTTTGTTTACAAGATTAAAAATGAAGCCTAAAATTCTTCAAGCAAAGATAAACAATAGTGGTTGCAGCTGTTGATGCAATCTATAGATGTCTGGTAGTCTGTAGGGCCTTAGCAGGTCATTTCCCACTCTGGGGTTTTTAACCCAGAGAGACACTGGACAACATATTACAGCAGAAATCTAAGTTAAATAGCCTGAACAACTACCGTATGAAACCTTAAGGGGAAAAAACATAACGCTCAGTCCGAGTTAGAAAAGGGAAGCAGGCATGTACACATCTGTTTCACATGGATTTTCCAAAGAAGAATCAGGTCTGCGTCGTAACTTGTTTAAAGATGCATTACAACGTAACAGAACCAAAACTTGAGGAATGTAAAGTTTATAATTTCAGTTCAGTTCAATTCACAGTTGGATGTGAATGTGCCTCAAACAAACATCACTTTTACTGGGAAATTTACCATTAGGTAATAATAAGTACAAGGGCTAATTTGCAAACATCTCTCAAACCCACACAAACCACTTCCTGAAGCAAAAGAATACTTCTATCTACACTACCGTTTAAAAGTTTGAGGTAAGCAAGATTGAAAGAAATGTATCCTTTTATTCAACAAGGAAGCATTTAATAGATAAAAAGAAACAACAAGGCATTTATAATGTAAAAGATTTCGGTTTCAAATAAATGTTCTTTTGAACTTTCTATCCATCAAAGAATCCTTGAAAACATTATTTTCACAACAATGATAACAACTGTATTTTTATTGTATTTTGGATTTAATAAATGTAGCCTTGGTGACCTGAAGAGATTTTCAATTTTTTATTTTACTGACCCCAAACTTTTGAACAAGCCAAGTGATACATTTAATGGTTTTAACATGCACATGAAAGCACCTGAAAAGAATCAATCACCATTAAACAATGTGTCTGAAAATTCCAATTATTTCTGCTTTTTGGTTATTCACAATGCCTATTTGTCTATGCTATGCTAGCACCTCATCCAATGTCATAATGGTTTGAATCCAGTCTTTGCTGAGGTGAGAATTAACACTAGATAACATATGGAAGCGGTATAGTGACAAATCAGAGTAAAAAGTGAGTAACATGGGAAATTCCTCTAGTTCACAATGTGCCTAGTGCTAAAAACAGAGCGACTTCAGCTGTGTGCCTTCAGGGAGCTGCTTTTCATTCCACATTCTGAAATAGTGTGGGCTGAGTCAAGCTCCAGAAACCCTAAGATCAGCTTCTGAGCTCAGTAAGGGTTTCGTTTTTGCCTTCCTGTGCTACTTCCTCTTGTTTGTTTTTGTTAACTATACATGTGAATGAAACAATGCAATAGCAAAGCTTTTTAAAAAGAATTGTTCCAAATAACATCATTTTATAAGAAAGATCAAATCTGGCCCCTCCTTGCATCTCCAAGCTTTGTGGATGCTTAAATGTTACACAATCACTATCTAGGTGCCTTGCCTTGTAATAAGTGCAGTGAATGTTTCAAGAAGTTCACTGTTGCAATTCGCAAATTGCAGGTCCTGTCTTGACATTAACATTGATGACCTGCCAATCATACAGAAATGCAAAACTCTCAAATAAAACAAACTCTTCCTCAAAATATATCAAGGATAATGCATAAACTTATATTAAGTATGAAATGTGCAATCTCTGCTTCACCGGTGGCACCAAACGGAAACTGCAATCATTTTTCACCATTGCAAAGCAACACTTGTTCAACTAATGGTGTAAAATTGTGGCAGACCACCAGCTTGTCCAAAAAAATGGAAGACGAGGGACTGTTTATTTTTTATTATTTTAATAGCCATTAGTCCCACAGAAATTACACACTTTACATTTAAGCACACTGAGGAGGAGATGGACAGAAAGAAAAAGGATGCTTGGGTGGACGCAGAGAAAAAAACTGCCAAAATATGGCGCAGTATCATCGACAGACTTTCATCGGATGACCTTGAAAAATCATCCCTTCTGTCCGCTGCTCGGTCTGTGGGAGGACTAAACATGTAGCATTCAGCCGGTGTACTAGATTCATGCCAAACACGTGTGAGCAGCCATACATCCATGCATACATACACACACACACACACACACACATTACTTTGGATCACTTGGGACACTTTTGTACCTGGCTCGACTTTGTGGTGCGGAATCAATATGAGAATGTGGCCGCTTGGGATCAATGGTCCAGCCCAATCCCACCATCCCTCAATCCCTCCATCTCTATCATTTATTCTCCAAGCGCAATGCTCTCAGTGACTCATTACATAAGGCAAGAGACACTCATTTGCCTGTTGAGCTGCATTCACGTGTTGTTAAGGGGAAATAGTGCAGATGCCATGTGGTTTTGGGAACGGAGAGTTAAGTGCTGTTCAGACTGGATTAGTTTTCCAGATGACGTTTGAGTTAAAATGATATATTAAAAAAAAAGAGTTTTGATTTCAAGTAACAGTGCGGATGGGATTGGGAGCATCCCCGTCCTCCATTTGACTTCATAATTTACTTTTGTCCATTTGACCATAGTCATAAGGGGCTTTCACACTTGAACTATTGGCAAAAATACCCGCTTTTTGTTCGTACCTCAGGAACTAGGAACTGTTTTAGTTCTAGGAACTCCATTTGGGGGAACTGTATTATGGCGCTTTTCCACTGTGTGGTACGACTCGGCTCGGCACGGCTCAATATGGTACGACACAGCACGGCTCGGTTTGCGTTTCCACTGCAGTTCAGTACCACTTCAAAGTGGGCGGGATTATTCACATGTCGTTATAGTTGCGCCTCCTCTATTGCCGCGCCTCCTGAAAAACTTTTTCATTCCGCATCGCCCCATCAAGCTCGCTATATGGTACGACACAGCACGGCTCGGTTTGCGTTTCCACTGCAGTTCAGTACCACTTCAAAGTGGGCGGGATTATTCACATGTCGTTATAGTTGCGCCTCCTCTATTGCCGCGCCTCCTGAAAAACTTTTTCATTCCGCATCGCCCCATCAAGCTCGCTGGATCCGCTCCTCTGCTACCAACGAGAGGAACGTCTGTACTTCCTCAACAGACAACGAAACAGTTCAAAACAGTTGCGTTCGATCCTTCGCTGGCTGTGCTGATCTAAATCTAGCAGTTCTGATGTGTTTGTGTCGCAAGTTCAGTGACGCAGTTAGTGACGATTGTCTCCGGCCAATACGTGAACAGCAGAGTTTACACGTCCCGTTTTGGTAACGGTACGGTTCACTTGGAACCTCAACCGAGGTGGTACTAAAAAAGTACCAGGTACCAGGTACTGTACCCAGTGGAAAACCCCCCAAAAGTGAACCGTACCGAGCCGTACCATGCAGTGGAAAAGCGCCATTAGTCTCACATAGCCAAACCTTCAAACTGATGGCAGAAGGTCTGGGAACCTTTGGCCGCTTTGAATGGCCAAGAACCATTTATATGACTGACAGGTTGTAACGAGAGGGGCGGGGCCGAGAGCCGTGGGAACGGAGCGAGGCCGGTGGAGTAATTGCGAATGCGCGACACCTGCGCCACTCACCGGTCTCGAGTCTCACGGAGGAGCTCCGGAAGGATACAAAGGAGGAGTGACGACAGGGAAAGACGAGAGAGGACCAGGCCTGGATTTTATTTTGTGTTTTGGTTTTGTTTGTGCGCGACAGTCGTCCGCGAGGGGCTGTCGCGCTATGTTGTGTGTATTTTATTATTAAAGTTTGTTTAAATGTTCGCCGGTTCCCGCCTCCTTCTTCCCGATCTACAAACTACGTTACACAGGTAAAGCAACCAATCACATTTCATTTTGTGCCACGTCAAGTTTAGGGGTGTGGAAATGTCTCCACAATAACAGACTGGTGTGTGAAACTCATATTTTAAAGAGCCTATGCCACGAACTTTACATAGTTCACATACTTTTGAAAATCCAGCGTTTAGTTGATCCTGATAAGCGTTGATTGTTGTAAACATGATGGCTTTCTTCTTCCATGAGGGGGTTTGGCATCACGGCATCTTTGTTTCCAGGTGGAATGTTAAAGAATGAAACATGCACGTCTCTCTGAAATCCTGTATATTTCAACCAATCTGATGATGACTTCGAATTTTGCGTGCCTTATGCACCAGATATTCAGCCGATGTTCATTCCATCTCCGTTATCACGAAACCCACGACTGTAAATGCCGCGAATAAAGACGTTGCTGTTGGCCACTTCAGAGTTCCCACTGTCGGTGCCAATGCAACCAGGAAAACGGCCCGAGGTGGAAAGTGGTTCTCTAGGAACTACCCTACTGGCTAGTTCCTCAAACTACGTAGTGCGAAAGTATTTTCTTAACTTGGAAACTGTTCAAATTTTATACAAATTAAATTCCAGTACTGTAGCAATACAACTTATAAATTTGGTATATTTATAATAACATTATGTATATAAATAAGACTACGGTGGACATTCTTAACCATCTGTGATCTGACTCTACTTATTGACTTCACTTGCTATACATTGGATGGGATGCCAACAGTACTTCAAGCACCAACTGTTATTTTACCCAGGAAGTTGGCTGAAAGGTCTACAAATACAAAATGCTGAACCACAAATTCACCTGTCCTTCTCAGATAGCTAAAAAAAATCTGAATAGGGCTGAAGAATAACTTGAGCTTTATAAAAACACACACAAGTGCCCAAGTGACTACGGTCACATACACACCTCAGTCTTTTAAACAACACTTCAACTGCCTGTCAACATGGACATCTGTTTTTGTTCTCAAGCTAAATCTGCCATGCAAAGCAAGATATAGAGCTATGTTAGTGAGGGAGACACTGGATGAGACTCGCACAGAAAGGGGAAACAGACGTACACACACCCTCAGTGGCAAGAGAGAGAGAGAAAGCCCATCCCCCACCAACACCTCCCAGATGCTCAACTGAAAACAAAGAAATGATGCTCATTTTATTCCATCCGGAAGCTTAAGTCCAGTGGTTATTTCTGTTATCAGAGCACTGAGAGTGACACATACAAAAGAACAAAAACCTTTGTCTTTGACATCAGGAATCATAAATGCCAACAGACAAAACCAACCCACTATAAACCATCACCGAATTCAACATAATTCATTGAAAAAACAATGCCTGACACATCCATTCCTGCAAGTTACTTCACATATTTCATAATCTAAGGACATTTTACTTCCTACGAAATCAATGAGGCAGTTGTCAACATATCAGTGTCAGAGTGGATGGCAGGGGAAAGTTGAGGTGTAGGAGGAGTATGGAGGAGGTTTTTGTGAATAATCTTACCTGAAGCTTGGCCTGTGGGGAGCATGCCGAGGAGGAGCAGCAGGGATGTGGCGGCCACCCTGTGAGCGAGCGAGGCTCTTGTCTCACATGCTACCATTCCATTGCACATCTTTCAGCCCTGCTTGTGCAGCAAGAATCCTCTCCGGCTGAACCTAGCGACAGAGACACACACTTATAACTACTCAGTAGTTAGTGTATTAAAACAAAACAGAAGTGGTAGCTACAACATCATTTATGAGTCCTTTACCATGCTCACATTGAATTTGTGCTTACAGATTTTCACTGAAAAACAAGCAGATTTCATATAACAAGTCTTAAACCAAGAATCAAAATCTTTGTCACAGATGGCAAAAGCGGGCTATATTATGACCATAAATATTGTTTACCTTACAAGAAAATGCATTTTACATATTTAAAAATACATATTTGCATATTTAAAAATAAACAATTTTAATCCCCAATTAAAACACAATTTAGTCATTTAACCTTTATTAATTTTTCGCCTGCATTTTTTTAAGCCACCCTACAAAAGTGACTTTCACACATTATCTCACATTATCAATGATCAAAGCCAGTTTTTACTCGCATTTGGCTAATTTTGTAATGTTTTTTAGCTTTCAAAAGTGTAGGACTCTCAGTTCCTTTTTTTAACGCCATGCTATGTTCATGGTGAGAGACCGATTTAGTTATTCAAAAATAAAACTAAAGATGTTTAAGACTATTATTTTCTAAAAACCTAGACTGAAGACTAAATTTGGATTTACTTGGTTAAAACCCCTTTCTAAAGTATCAACAAAAAACTAAATAAAAGTTTCTCAAAAGAGTAGACGCATTGCAGTACAGCAAAATGTGTTAAATGCAAAGTGGATTCTGACAAGATGAGGAGTCTCAGTTCCTTTTACATTTTTTCATATTTAAATGAATTTAACAAAATTGCACAATTTTATCCAAACAATAGTTTTTAATGTGTGAAAAACAGAGCATATAGCAGTTATAAGCAATGTTTTCAATTCAAGACCAATGGAAAAAAATTATACGTTTCAAAACATCATTGTTCTCGAAAGTAACTCATGGACGATGTGAGAACTGAGAAACCACGAGGAACTGAATTGCTCATATCACAATACTTCCTACATTTTATACTGATAATCAACAAAACACAGAACAGATGCTGCAGGGTATCCATGTGATGTATGGTGGTGTTTACATTACATACGAAGCCTATTAGCAAATACAACAATGGAGAGTGAGTTAGAATCACATTACTTTGTACTTAGGGAAAAAATAAGCGCGTGACCATTACACAAATGAGAGCAGGTGCAACAGTGCTGCTATGTAAGCGCAAACCATTTGTCAGCATTCTTCCAAAACAAGATGCGTATGTGTGTGCTGAAGGCAGATTAAGCTCAAGAACATGGGGTGCATGAGTCCCAGAAACAAACAGGATGCTGAGGGTGCAGCTACTGCTCCCACATGAGACCAATCTGCCACTGCCGCCACACCTTTCCCCTCCTCACTGGAGAGAAGCACTGGGGTGCCCAAGGAGCACAAGGAGTGTGACGCACATCCCACTGGCAGAGAAGAGCTCGCCTGCTGCCTCATGTACCAAACAGACTGGCGCAGAACAACATTCTGCAACAAACTGCTCAGTGCCAACACGATCCCAGAGTGGGAAAACTGCAATTCAGTCTGGATTCAGTCAAAGTGACTAAGGTGTTGTACAGATGGCATCCCGAGTAAGCGCATCGACTGACATGGCACACAAATATTCAACAACACCTGCTTGAAAATATTTTCAAATAGAGAAAAATGACCATATCACATGCTGTTTAAGAACCAAGCATTTATAAAGTGCACCAAACAACTCCATTGTGGGTGTAAAGATCTAGTTCACCCCAAAAATGAAAATTCTGCCACCATTTACTCGCCCTTATGTTGTTCCAAAAACAATAGGACTTTAGTTAATATTTAGTCTCGCATAGTAGCCAGACCTTCAGACTGATGGCAGAAGGTCTGGGAACCTTGGCCATTCCCAGACCTTCTGCCCAAGAGGTCATGTGACTAACAGGTAAAGCAACCAATCATGTTTCGTTTTGTGCGGTGTCATGTTTAGGGGGCGTGGAAATGTCCCCAGAATAACAGACCGGTGTGTAAAACTCTTGGACATATTTGAAAGATTCTATGCCATTAATATTTCACATACTTTTGAAAATCCAGCTTTTAGTTGATCCTGATAAGCACTCGTCGTCACAGTTGTAAACATGACAGCTTTCTGTCATGTTTACAAGGCGGAATGTTAAAGGGGTCATATGATGCTTTTTTAAAGATCATTATTTTGTGTATTTGGTGTAACAGAATATGTTGACATGCTTTAATGTTCAAAAAACATTAAATTTTTTTATTTGATTATTTTTCAAATACTGTACATTATTGTAGGTCCTCTATGCCCCGCCTCTCTCAAACGCTTAGTGTTCTACAAAGTCCCTCCTTCTGACAAGCGCAGTCTGCTCTGATTGGCCAGCTGACCCAGTGCATTGTGATTGGCCGAACACCGCAAGCACTCGTCGGAAATGTAACGCCCCTTACAATAATCGCGAGCATCAGCTTTCAAAATAAATATAAAGACAGAGCCCGAAAGGGACACAGTGATGAAGCTGGTATGTGTTTGCAGTACACAAGCCAGTTAAGACAGCTGACTCCACTGTGATGTGATGCTTTCTCTCTCTCTCTCTCTCTCACACACACACACACACACACACACGATGGAACGAGCCGTTTTAGGGGGGCGTGGCAGTCTTAACTTTGATAAATAATATCTCTTTGGTTTTGAGACTTTAGTCTTTGCAACTTCAGGGATCTTATCTATGCACAATCAGCTTGTAACACTCCAAAGAGAAAGGAAAACTTGAAATCGCATCATATGACCCCTTTAAGAGATCTGATTTGAACTTGAAAGCATTTCTTTACCACTTTATGGTAAAAGAGCATTATATACCACATTTAAAAGCCTCATCTTATCACACTAGTCACATTTCTTTCGACTTAAAATGACAAAACAGGCCAGATGCCAAAAGAAACGTGGCACCGCAGTTCCTGCTTTATCATACCAGAGCTGCCTTCAGGTTCTAACGTAAAAGGGTTTGAGCGAGAAATATGCAAACGCAGAGCCCTTCCAGCAGTCTGGAGTTTAGTAAGAGATGGAAGGGAAAAACGCAGAAAGAAAGAAACACATAGCTGGAAATAGCAAGGTTCAATCTGGTAAAAAAGTATCCAGGCTGCATGACAGTAAAGAAAGAGTTTTGGTTAAGCATATTATGGCCCACACAGTTCCTTTATCTACACCTTTGCACACAAAAGGCAATGAGGAAGAAGTGGCCATTTATAGGGAACCTACAAGAGTTTGTGAAGGGAAGTTGATATCAAGTTGCTATTAATGATATCACATTGAAACAACCTCCTGATCAAGTTTCAACAAGTCAAGCAAACTCCAGTAAAGATATGTATTGGGAAAAAATACAGTGAATATGGGGTGTTGGGTTACAAGTAGTACAAAATCAAGGCAACAACCAATACATGCTGGCTCCAAACCAGAGACACCAGCGAATTATAAAGCAATGACTGGTAGGCAGATGCCACTAATCTTGTTTTCACGACAATAAATGACATTATCGCCTCACTGCAAAAACGAGCAGCACATTTTTATTTAAAAAAGACGCCAGGTATTTGGAAGTGGAGTGTGCTAAAGGGACATGATAATGTAGTTATTCTATGTAAGAGAGAAATAAGCCCCAGACTTAAAGTCACACGCGCCGACACGTGCAACTGTTCCGAGAGCAGAACGAGCACAACAAAGAGTACAGACAGTGTGTCCTGAAACTACTGTGAACGAAACACTTTTGACTGTGAAAACAAACAAAAAGGGAAATGCATCACTAATAATCGCGGTTAGGTTTCCTAAAGTAATACACTTTGAGGTTGTTTCTAACTTTTCGATCACAAGTTTTTTTTAAAGTCCTCTTGCTACTTAAACACAGTGTTTACGGCACAGCGCTTTGTGCGTGTGTGTGTTTCGACATGTAGTTTTTGCAAAACGAATAAATAAAACGGGATGTACATTACAATTATATGTTGACTGAAATTTACACTTAAGAAACCGGTTGACGCAAGTACAAAATACTACAACGACGATCTCTGAGGTCCAAATAATACTGTAACGCTATGACAACAATTATACTTATCCATACATCTAAAACAAAGCAGCTGTTTGATAATATACATAGCCTACAACATATATTTACCAGTCTAGTAAAATAAAATGGCAGCCTATGGGTAATAGGACGCTAACAACAGGCTTTGTCCGCATCGCCGGACTGGCGACTTTTGTAATCGCGTTATGACACGCTAATTAAAAATCACATTTCCACATGAACCTCTCCGGATAATGACGTAAGGTCGATCTGATTAATTTATACAACAAATAATCGTCATCACCATTGATTAAAAGGACCTTTCTCTACAACCGGAACAGAGCTTTTGATTGGATTAGGATTCACTAGCGAGCTATATGGCTGTGAATATTAAAGTCCTTTAACAACCAATAACTCGCCGAACTACTAACTTATTTCTATATTTAATACACAGACTGAATCATTTGGCTATCGATATTTGTTAGCTTTTGCGATAACCAGTGATTCAGATTCTAAAGACTCCGTTTGGCTAACCGTGTTAGCTCAGCTAACTAACCTTCACAACACAAAAAAGAGATCTTACCAGTGAATGCCCTCCTCTTTAAATTTCAGTATCGGGTCACCATGGAGCTGCGTCGAATGGATGGAAATCCCAGGGTTACTGTAAACGCGGTTTATGTTGGGATCGAATGTATTCGGGGATTCTGACGGCCCTTTCCGATCTGATCATCCGTCAATGTAGAAGGGTGAGCGCAGCTAGCGGGGCCAGAGCGGAGTACCTCCCTACTGTAGGAAAGAGCTGCGAGCTCCACCAGCGGCCTCGCTCTCACACCGTCTCCATGACGACCAGGCGAACTGTACGCGAAAGGGGCGGGGCTTACGAGGTCTGCTAGTTCATGAGAAATCAGCTTTAACTTGGAAGAGACGGATGCGAGCCAACCGGAGCCAACACAGATATGGCCGGGTCTTGTTTAAACGAGCATATTGCGATATAAACGAACTGCTACTTCATCATTTTGCCTAGTCGTTTACACGGAAATTCATTTGGTCTTTTCTGACTGTCGATTTTTTCAATACTTTTCACGAGTATTCAGTGAGTGTACATTTATGGAGAACGAAACCTGCAAAAACAATAAATAAATACACGTGCATAAATACACGTATTCTTGTTTAAATACATAAATAAATAATTAAACGTGTTGAAAGTAGGCAAATAAAATAAATTGGTGGGCAAATGGAAAATGTTTAAGGAAATGCTCATCCTAACTATTTTCCTTTGATCACTCATTTATTTCTGAATGTAGTTCCACATTTTTTCCCCTCTGCGCAACATGCTAATGAGAGGGTGTCAATTATGCTTGAGCGTTTGCCTGCGCATGTATTAACTTCATCAGTCAAGGGGACTGATTATTATCTTACACTTTTTCATAGTGTTGGTTTTGTAGTTATATTCATGAGAGAGCTAAATCATAAAAGATTTTAAGTGGCCAGTGTAAAATATTAATGCTTACATAGCTCTTAATTGCAATACTGAACCGTTATTTGTTTAATAAACATACTTTTGTCACTTGTATTTTCTGTTCTGATAACTAATGGGAAAAAACTGTCTGTTCCTCTATTAAACCACTTCATACCATGTATATGAGCTTCTGTTTGTACAATAATACCCTACAATACAATAATAATTGTGTATTTCACTCATTTGGTTCTCCCGCCGTAAAGAGAGAGAGATTGCTGCAGATCGACTTGGTTGTAGAAGACCATATTTTATTGACCATAAAAATGATCTTACATGTACCTAAACAACGAGCAGGTAAAACCATCCTAATAAACACTAGCTGCCATCAAAAGAACGAGCCCTTATTCCACGGATAAAGTGAATAATCTCACGATGACCATGGGATACTGATATTACAGTTGTCTGTAGCTGGAGACTCAATTGGGTTACAAAAAATTACGTCAGGAAACGACACTGGCCATTTCGTTGGGTCGTTTGTGAAGTCACAGATACTGTACGGACAAAACAACTCAGTTTTTTATGTATCTTGCTCTGTTGAATGGAAAAAGTGACTTTACGTAGGCCGTACTGGATTAACAGCATGCATTTCCTGTCAGCGGGAAAGGATTGTTTTCCCCATGCCCCCAGCTATGACATGACCCCGACCAAGTCCATGGTTGACACCCTCTCATTAGCATGTTATGCAGAGGAAAAATAAATGTGGAACTACATTCAGAAATAAATGAGTGATCAAAGGAAAATAAATAGGATGAGTTTAGCATTTCCTTAAACATTTTCCATTTGCCCACCAATTTATTTGATTGATTTGCCTACTTTAATCATATGTTTAATTATTTCTATATGTATTTAAACAAGAATTTCCGTATTTATACACACATTTATTTATTTATTTGCATATTTATTTATTTATTTGTGTATTTATTTATTTATTGTTTTTGCAGGTTTCGTTCTCCATACGCATGCGTCAACGTCCAGGAGAGACTCGCGAGATTTGCCCTCTGTTCCTCATATCAGGATTAGTTATAGATTCTTTCTCAGTAGACATGTAAATCGAGTTGTGTAAAATGTCAATTTACTTTATTTCAAACCTGTATGTCTACGTCTGTAGAAAAACAGAAAAAAGAGTTTTGAAGATTGCACTAGGGCTTTTTCCATGTAGTTACAAAGAACAGAGCTTTCAAGCTTCAAATATGTTACAAAAGCAGCAGCAAAAAAAGATTAATGATTAAAATATATTAGCTGCCATTAGTGTTATGTATTATGACTAAAATTAGTGAACAGCTTTAGCGAATCTGCAGCGCGCGTGCCGTGTGGTGGTTGAGAGAGAGAGAGAGAGAGAGAGAGAGAGTGTTTGTGTGTTTGTGTGGGAGAGAGAGAGACTCTACGGTTAATGTGCTGCCTGAGAACAGACGTGTAAATTAAGCGATTATTTGATAGATTAGGAGTTTATTGTTTGTGAAGTGTTTGTGAAGTGAGAAACTTTGCTGTTTTAGCCTTGGCTTTACAAGGTTACCAAGATTTATCCAAAAGAGCTGACAGATTTCACCTTGAGTAGGCTACTTTGACTAAGGTTTAGATTTCCTACGTCAACAACCAGGTTAGTATGTGCAACCATTCATATGTATTCCTGTTCATTCTTATGATTTCTAAATACAATTAAGCCGTTTACAACGGGAGATTTATTAGAATCAGTGTTATTTTAGTATCACTGAGATTATTATAGTTTTTAGTAATATTTTATAAATTTTTTTAGTTTTAGTAATTTTGTTGTCTTTTTGAGATTTTTATTATATTTTTTAGTCTATATATATATTTTTTTTATAATTTTTGTTTTATTTTTAGTACACCAATTTAAAGGGGTAGCGACGATTCAAAAACATAAAAACCCATTACAAACGAGGCATTTGTTGCATCCAGTGGGGACATAATTACGGATTATAATAACTTATACTGTCTTTTTACGAGTTGCATTGCATTGCATCGCGCCGCGTAAACATAAAACCATGTCTGCATTTGTGATTGGAGAAATGACAAACAAGCGCTACTCTACACTGTTCAAAACTCGCGTTTTAATCGTCAGTGGCAAATCCTTTAAATGAAAACGTACTTACAGTCTGTGAGTCAGAACAGCCGGCATTGTAGTCTACTCTACCAGGAACAGGAAACAGTCCTCCATAAAATGTGCTGCACACATCTGAATATTTGGGTTGAACTGTTCTGGAACAGTGTTGTAAATACAACTTAACCACTGATTTCTAGTCGTGTCATCTTTTGGAAGGCCAAACAAAGTAGTTTCGCTTTCACAACGAAACACAGCGTCACACACGGCAGCCTTGAGTGAGCCGAGGCCTGCAGCTAGAGTGAGGAACGGCCGGCGGGCTTGCGGCAACCACATGTGACGATCCCGGGCTGGACTCCATTTCGTCCACGTTGAAAGCCGATCCGGCGATCCACAGCGCGAAGTTGATGTATTTCCTCAGCGACCAGCACGGATCAGCTCCAGGCATGACGAAGCGGATATCGTCCTCTTTTGGAAGGCCAAACAAAGTAGTTTCGGTTTCACAACAAAACACACAGCGCTTTCACGACATGGCAGCAGCAACAATACTACAGCGAGAATAAAAGTTACGCTTTCTTTCTTTGCGTGAACATTTGGGCGGCGTTATGCAAATCTTCCCACATCGTGACGTAGACATGTGGGGGCGTGTTAGAACGAGCCGTTTTAGGTAAGTGTGGCTGACTCTTAACTTTTATAAAGAATATCTCTTTGGATTTGAGACTTTAGTCTTTGCAACTTTACAGATCTTCTTTATGCACCAAGAGCTTGTAACACTCCAAAGAGAAAGGAAAAATTGAAATCGCATCATATGACCCCTTTAACCACTGATTTCTAGTCGTCTTTTGGAAGGACAAACAAAGTAGTTTCGCTTTCACAATGAAACACAGCGTCACACACGGCGGCCTATGCATCAATCGCATCATATGACCCCTTTAAATTAAATGAAAATAATAAATGATGTTTAGGCAGCTATCTGAAATAAAATAAGGTTACATTTTATTTTATTTCTATTTAAGTTTGTCTTAAGTAATGAAAGGTATTTTATGGTTTTAGTTAACTATAATAACCCCGTCCCTGTCACACAGTCAATTCCAAAATCTCTCCATTTTTATTTTTTCATTCAAAGGTCAAAGATCAAAAAATTGGCCTAGTGTCCATATCGAAGAGTGGAGATTTTGCTTTGTCGATGGCAACATTCCTGCCTGGTATATCGGCTACTGTTTGGATCAATGGATGCAATGCCGATACTTTGGTTCCCATCTACTACAAGGACATCTGTGTTCCACCCCTCATGTTCGATGTAAAGAGATAAAAAATTACACCATTGGGCTTTGTGGATATTGGGATGTTATGAATGACCCGATGTCAGAAGAAGGCCTTCTTAGCGTTATTCCCATTGAACGTGCCTCTGGTAATTTCATGTTTATAATGTCAGAAGCTGACAGGAATTGGCAAAGTGCCTATTATGCAAAACTAGCATGCGACAGACTCAAAGCACATGGGAAAAGTAATTACGAATTGGTGAGGTATGAAAAAGCAGGTCACTTTATTGAGGTGGCCTACATGCCCTTTTGTCTTGCTAATTTTCATGGTGTCGCTAACCATGTGGTTTATTTTGGTGGGGAACCTAAGGCTCATTCAGAGGCACAGCTGGATGCGTGGAAGAGGATTTTGAATTTTTTCAAAAAACACTTAGCAGCTACTAATCACAACTGGAAATCTATGCTGTAAAAAAAGGCATGTACATTCATTTCATAGTCATGATATCCAGTTAGTGTTGACTTGAATAACTTTAATTTCTAATGTAGTTATCAAACAGATCAAACGGAATGAAGCACATGTATGATTTGCTTCAAAATCCTATGTTTATATCTTACAGAGTATGCAGAAGTTGTTTGTAAAATCAAACTCATTTGGATAAGTATGTTTCTTTATCAAACATTACCGTAAGTTTGGGGTTAGCAAGATTATTTTCTTTCATATTGTGAAATATTATTACAATTTAAAATAGCTATTTTCTATTGGAATGTAATTTAAAATGTTATATTCCTGTCGTGCCAATGCTCAATTAACAAAGTAGAATTCTTTACTGTCACTATTAATTTAAAGCATCCTTGCATTATAACTGAACACTGATTTAAAGTTAATCAAATCAAACGCATTAATAGTGGTGATAATACTTTACTCACTTACTGTGCAGCTGCATTCCTGTTGCATTCTCTCTGTCAGTATATCTACAGTACGTCTGTTTTGTTGTACAGCCTCTAGTGCCTTCATTTAAAATAAGCCTCAAATGACACCTTCAGCCTTAGTGAAGGGGAAATACAGGATGTTTTCTCCTTAATCCTTTATTTTCTGAAAAATGTTAATGTTTAGATAAACATTCCATCAAGGTACAGACACTGTGAAGGAGATGTGCAACTATGGGCATTGCTTACAAGTGAGTTACTGTATGCACCTTACACTTATGTTTTACCCGTAACTTCCAATAAAATTAAACTAAATATCTTAAGATTATGTGCATGATTTTTTTTTATGTTTAATTATATAAATATAGTGGGATACTAGACAACACCCACATTAGGATGTTATTAGGATGCCAGTAATCCAAATTAATAATTTTGTGTCCCAACAATGCTAAACTTTACCATTGTATTTAGTAATACTACAGTGGGGAAAATATTTATTTGATCCCCTGCTGATTTTGTAAGTTTGTCCACTTACAAAGAAATTAAGCGTTTGTAATTTTTATGGTAGGTTTATTTTAACAGAGAGACAGAATATCAACCAAAGAAATCCAGAAAAAACACATTATATAAAGGTTAGAGATTGATTTGCATTTCAATGAGTGAAATAAGTATTTGATCCCCTACCAAACAGCAAGAATTGTGGCTCCCACAGATTGGTTATGTGCCCATGTGGAACACAGATTAATCCTGCCAATTTGAGAAGTTACTCCTAATGTCAGCCCCTTAGGTGTATAAAAGACACCCGTCCACACAATCTGTGTCTTCCATTCCAACCTCTCCCACCACCATGTGCAAGACCAAAGAGCTGTCAAAGGATGTCAAAGACAAGATTGTAGTGATGGCGACGTGAAGCGTTCTGAACCAGCGAAACTTTCAACACAATTGTATCGGAAAAAGGTTCACTACTCGAAGCTTTTTAAAACGGTTTATGCTGTGGCTATCTAGTGGTCATAAAAATAAATAACACCTTCCAAAGTGTTATGTTCCATTATAACCAGTGGTTTCACATCTGGTTATACAACTGATTCTTTGTTTTATTATATTTTATATAAATAATGTTTATTGTCAAAGTCATTTATTTGTGTTGTGTACTGGCACTAAAATAAGTAAAATAAAACATAAATTATTTATTTTAACTCAGTGCCTCAGTCCTTAGACTGTTATTTCATGGCCAAAGTTCATTTTTGAGCTCAATATATAAATTACGATAAAAACAAAAAAACAATGCTAACACATTATAATGTTATATAATGTAAAGGAAATGGTGCTGAGGTTCGCTTCGTTTGACCCAGATACTGAAGCAGTCACGTGGTTTTCAGGCAAATGAAGCTTCGGACGTCATAGATCACGTGCTTTTCTCAAAACGAACCAAGCTCCAATACAGTGCTTCAATGTGAACCAAAGCTTCGAAGCTTCGGTGTTGAACGTAACATCACTACAAGATTGTAGTAGATCTGCACAAGGCTTGAATGGGCTACAAGACCATCAGCAAGAAGCTTGGTGAGAAGGAGACAACTATTGGTGTGATTATTCGGAAATGGAAGAAATACAAAACAACCATCAATCAGCCTCGGTCTGGAGCTCCATGCAAGATCTCGCCTCATGGGGTAAGGATGATCATGAGAAAGGTGAGGGATCAGCCCCGAACTACACGGGAGGAGCTTGTTAATGATCTTAAGGCAGTTGGAACCACAGTCACCAAGCAAACCATTGGTAACGCACTACGCCGCAATGGACTGAAATCCTGCAGCACATGCAAAGTCCCCCTGCTCAAGAAGGCACATGTACAGGCCCATTTAAAGTTTGCCAATGAACATCTAAATGATTCAGAGAAGGCTTGGGAGAAAGTGCTGTGGTCAGATGAGACCAAAATTGAGCTCTTTGGCATTAACTCGACTCGCCGTGTTTGGAGGGAGAGAAATGCTGACTATGAACCCCAAGAACACCATCCCTACAGTCAAGCACGGAGGTGGAAACATTATGCTTTGGGGCTGTTTTTCTGCTAAGGGTACAGGATGACTTCACTGCATTGAGGGGCAAAAGGACAGGGCCATGTACTGTAAAATCTTGGACTAGAACCTCCTTCCCTCAACCAGAACACTGAAGATGGGTCTTCAGGATTACAATGACCCGAAACATACCGCCAAGGCAACAAAGGAGTGGCTCAAGAAGAAGCACATTAAGGTCATGGAGTGGCCTAGCCAGTCTACAGACCTCAATCCAATAGAAAATCTGTGAAACTGAAACTTCGAGTTGCCAAACTACAGCCAAGAAACCTTAAGGATTTAATTAAAGAGGATCTGTAAAGAGGAGTGGGTCAAAATCCCTTCAGAGATGTGTGCAAACCTGGTGACCAACCAGAGGCCTCATGCCCATTCAGATTTTTGAGCAAACTGAATTTTGAATGCAGCTTCCAAAAGACAAAAATAGCCGAATAATTATTTATATTTGATACAATCTGCGTTCGCTGGCTAGCGCTGAGCCAGAGACACGTGTTTTTACAGCGCTGTGTGTTATAACCAATCACACACGATTCTGTTGAGTTTATGAATGCAGTGGCCAATCAGAGGCGTTCAGATGAGTCATCGACTCATCGCTGAAATGCCGGAGTTTTGTTTAGTGCGTGCGTCGCTGACTGAATTCTGCGCTCTCATCAGAAACAAGGAAGTGCAGATGTGCGAACGATGTAAGTAAGATATGCATTTCACAGTGTAAACAGCTTCAGTGATTATAATGAGAGTTTCTGAACTCTGGCTAAGTCAATTATAATGTTCTTTGCGCTCTTTCTGTACAATGAAAGTATTATAATTAGTAACTTACAATGTTTTTATTAAATTCACGATAAATACAGTCAATCATATTAAAAAAATATTTTATGGCATTACACCCATGGTAGTCAAGTAAAAAGACGGGTTCTATGTGTAGTTGATAGATTACACTAACATTAGTCTACTTTGCCCATCGCCCGTTATAAATCAACTAACATGATCTATACAGGTGCAAAATGCATTTACTTACACATATTTGAGAATCGAGATATTTCATGATATAGTTAACATGTTTGGGATTTTCAAAAAAAAATAAAAAAAATAAAAAAAAGAAATTAAATAAAACATACGCCTACTGCTGTGTGTAACATGACAAGCATGATGAGCACCCCCCATTGCATGGTGTAACAAATGCAACAAACAGGAAACAACAAACGTTATGCACGGAGATAACCAGTCAGTGTTACCACCTCTGTCACTGATCACAGCCTCACATCGCTGGTGCATGCTTGAGATGAGGTTTTGGATATTCTGTTGAGGGATGGCTTGCAATTCCTCCAGCAATGCTGTTCGGAACTCCACATGGGTTCCTGGAGGGTACTGGCATGCTTGCACTCTTGACTGTAGCTGCTCCTAAATGTGTTCAATGGGGTTCCAAGTTGGGTGACCGGGCTGGCCACTCCATCCTTGAGATGCCCTCCTCCTCCAAGTATTCCGTCACCAGCCTTGCTCTATGTGGGCTGGCGTTGTCATCCATAAGCACGAAATCTGGCCACATTGCACCAGCAGGCGCACAACTGGTCTCAGGATTTCATCCCTATACCTTTGACCTGTCAGGCTGCCATTTTCAACGATGACAAGCGCTGTCCTTCCACCTATGGAGATGCCTCCCCAAACAATGACTGATGATCCGCCAATACTGTCATGCTGTACAACATTGTGGCAAATTTCTCTCCCCAGTACGACACCAGACCCTCCTACGCCTGTCTAGGAAGTTACCGCAGAACCAGGACTCATCTGTGAAGAGCACTGTACCCCACTGATTCATTGTCCACCTGCGGTGATCTGTGGCCCACTGCAGACGTGTTAGTTTGTGTGCTCTGGAAAGAGGCATCCTCACAGCTGGTCTTCTGGCTTTCAAGCCAACTTCATGAAGTCGTCTCCTCACAGTCTGAGTGGACACTCCCACCCCTGTTGCATCCTAAAGATCATTTTGCAGGCTGACTGCAGGCATGAAACGATTTCTGCAGGCATGCAGGGTCTTGATTTGGTGTTATTACCCGTTGTCTGCCTCCACCATGCTTTCTCCTCACACGACCAGACCTTCTGAACTGGTTCCAGGCTCTGGAAATGACACTTTGAAATCTCCACTGCGTCTGCAACTTCACGCTGAGTTATGCCTCCTTGAAGCATCCCAAATGGCCCTGTTGAAGTCAGAATCCAGCAATCTCACTAAATGTTGCATTTTCTATGATTTCTGACCTCAAGTGAAGTTTTCAGAGCCTTAAATGATGAGCAGTTCCCAATTACAGACACCTGTGACAGGTCAATTAGTACCTAATGACAAACAATCATGTCTGAAGACCATCAAAAGCCATTAAGGATGACATTTCATTAATGACAATATTGACTAATAACAGACTTGCATGTTATGCATGAATTGTGAAAGAAACGCATTTTGGTTTTAGGACAACTTTGATGAAAGGTTTTGATCCACTTCAAATGTTGACTAGTGTAGTTCACTCATAAATGAAAGTTGTCATCATTTACTCTCTCAAGATGATTTTCAAGAATGTTGTTGGTTTTTTTCATACAATGAAAGGCTAAATGTTGTACAAAATATCTGCTTTTGTATTCCAGAGAAGAAATAAAGTCACATGGGTTTGGAACAACATGATGGTGTGTACACTATTACAAAATGAAATTTTTTGAGCTAACTATCCCTTTACGTTTGGTGCAGCATGGCTGCCATTATATCACACTGCACAAATTCATGACAGCGAATCTCAATGGATGAATGCAGATGAATGTTTTTTTTTTTCTGATTCAGAAGCGTTTTTTTTTTAAACATGAAAATGATTGAGATCCTCTCTGTGCAGAGCTCCAGTGGTACTTATTGCAAATCTTTTAGAGAGCACTGTGATAAGGACACACTCCAGTGGGCCATGTCGTTTAACCCGGACTATTTAAGAGGAGAAGATCTTAAGAGTTCTTGCATGTTGATTAACTGGAAAAGATTATTTTTATATTTACAGAAGAGCTGTTACTAGCTGTCAACCTGCAGTGCATGGCATGTGAGGAATCGCATAATAATTCAAAAATGTATTTGAATATAAATAGTCCAAAGGTGAATAAAATAATGGTAATAACATAGAAATGTCTTCACAGTTTTGCAGAAACAGATGTTTTTTTTTGGAACCAAACATGTTAAATACATGTAAAGAATGTTTTCTAGCCAATTACCGAGATAAAAACAGAGAATTACTGATGTGGATGGCAGTATGAGCTCTACAACAGAATCTACAACAAAACTATATTATGGTAATGAAAAGATAAGGTTTGGTTATTAGCTGTGTCATTATTTTCTATAGGGCCTGTAGCATTGTATATAAGCTTCAGAGCTTTTTCACTCTATTCATGAACTTCTTATATTTTAGTATTATGTAGTCAACGGAAAATGTCAGATTTTATTAGCATGTGGAAAGTCCCTTTATGTCTGAATAGAAGATGCTATCTAGTGGCAGAATATTATAGTATAATTTAATTACAATCACTGTCAAGGAAATAAAATGTAAAGTATATTAAATCAGATTTGATTTATATTGACGTAATTTGGAAGTGAAATGGTCATAAAAAATAGATAGTCAAGAAAAATGCTTTCTAAACTACAAAATGTTTTACTACAATCTACCGCAGTTATATATCATACTGGATTGACTTTTTGTTTAAATGTTTTAATTCAGATGAGTGATTTTTAAATAGTTTATGGCCTTTTTGTGGCAAAATCACAATGCTGGAGCAGCATGTGGATCACTTTTTTTTTTATTAGATGTAGAATTCACATATAGTTTTGAATTAGGTGAAACCGAAAAACACTTCTAGAAAACACCACACATTTGTTAAATTTGACTTTTGACTCTAAGCCTTTTAGTTACTGAAATATTGCTTAACCCTTCTGACAACATCCTTGTGTGACAACTAGCCCCAGTCTCATTTCATGCAGGCTTTAGAGATTCCTCATGGGTTGTCTAAAATTTCCCCAAGGACCACTAGCATTTCTATTATAAACAAGCAAACAAAAGCAACACGTAGACCAATTCAGTGCAGTGTGAGGTTTGCACACTCAGTAGATGCACTGCAAGGAAGAGTTTAATCTGTGAATTCGGTTCATGCTGGCGTTTTGCTCACAATGAATTATTTACTTAACAATAATGAAAACTGCTAAAATAACATTTTTGTTCCGAGGATACTGTTAATAACTTAACAGGCCTTGCTTTGTTCGCATGCAGTGCGTGTCTGGAGCAGTATCTGGCCAAATACAGGCTCAATCCAAACCTTTGGTTCCCATTCTCACGCGCCTCTCCAAGACGCCGTAACAGACGGATACGGTGACGTTTTATTGTAAGCGCCCACCGTTCATTAGAAGAAATAAAGCGCTATTGTCACTCGCAATGAAGCCTGTTCGCTAAAGCCCAGTTGTCAGATCACCCACTGACACGATATTTAGCGTGATGTGCGTTTACCAAAATCGTATTTTGGCACTTGGATCTGGCTATGATCATTCATAACGATCTCATACGGGTATGTTGGTCATTTCTCTATAGGTTTATCGTACACCGTTAAGGCATTATTATTCGCATACATTTGCATATTTTAGTAACCCAATACACGCGAAGTATTGTATATATGTTCGTCTATTTACATGGCTAATGAAATGAAGTTGAGTGGTGAGGCGAGCGTGAACGTCGCCGTCACTGTCGTATTCTGAAAAGGCAGTTGGTTAGCGACAAGATAATAACGTAATGCAAATTTAACCAAATCTGCAATATGCAGTCCTGTCTGGGACATGTTATTATCGTGAAAGATCTCCGTCCAGCGTTTTTCCAAAATGTTCTACGTTTTGGATGATTTTGACGAACTGGAGTAAACTCGCGCGTTAATCATGATGGACACAACATCATAACGCTCGAGCTCTGTTCACCAGTAAACGTGCGCACCGCGAGACCTGAGCCGAAGATTTATAGCGGCGCCTCAGATATGAATGATGATGGAGGCTGATAACGCGGAGAGCTGGTTTCCTCTGTCAGAAAACGGAACCACAAGTTTAAACGCGTCGAACCTGGGTTTCCTAAACGCGTCGTCTCCGGTGAGTCTGTGGGGTGATGCTCGGGATAAAGAGGTGGCACGACTGGAGGAGATCCTGCAGGCGCAGGAAAGAGCCTACAAAGATTTCACTACCACCATTCAAGTTTTCATCCTCATCGGCTCCCTTTTGAGTAAGTAGACAAACACGGGAATTTAAAATGTTTGGCTGTTCATCAGCAAATGTGTGGAGGCTGCACTGGCTTAATCTCTAAATATATTTTAATAAAACAATCACATATACCTGGTTAATTGATGTGATAAACGGCATTATCCAGTTTGAGCCTATTATGGCGAATTGCACTGTGCGTGTAAATGGATAACCACTCTAAAGGTTACAGTCGGGGCGCAAATTATATTTGGAATGTGAAAATTTAACAAACATGATCATAGGCTATATTTTCCGCGATGAAATTACATTTTACATTGTATGTTAATATCAAGTGAGAGATGCGAAATTGTAAACGAAGTCTGTTTATTATTGAGCGTTCACACGATGATGACACACAGGTGTTGTAATTAGTCATGCTAGCAAATCTTTTCTTTTCACAATCTGTAAGCCCTGATGTTAACATGAATGAAAAACAACTAAAGGTGCCAAGGTGACACTTGAGTCATTTTTTATTTAAATATTCAAAACAAAATCAAGTGTGTGTGTGTGTTAATACCTCCAAATACACAATTTAGGGAATACCCATAAGCCTTTGTTTAAATAATTTATGTAGGCATGGGAACTTATAGGAAGAATTAAATAGTCCTACTTCTTAAGGTTTTATCTCTTTGCAGTATTGCTAATGTTGAAATAGCTGTTTTGTGTGATTAGCTTTCTTTTTCATAACCTGTTGACTTCTCTGCATGCACATGAAGGTGCATATCAGAAGTGCAGTTTTATGTTCACTTCTTTTGTGAATGTGTTTATTAAATTATTGGCCTCGGCTCAGTGATCGTGTCCTTTGTATAATCTACTATATGGTTTTAAATGAGTAGAAACAACATTTTTATCACAAGTTGCTTGCAACTAGTTAACTTGAGCAATTTACTAAAAAATCTTTTAGTTAGCAGACAGCTGTCCATACTTTAGATTTTTACATCACAATTCAGCTGGAGAGCTTATGCTGAGATTCAAATCATTTTGATTTGATTGATTTATTTTATTTATCCTTTATTTTTCCAGGAAGGTCCCATTGAGATAAAAGAAATCTCTTCTTCCAGGGAGTCCTGGCCAAGATGACCGTACAAAAATCTCACATAAAATTTCACAAACATACACCTCACAAGACAAAATTATATAGAACCAAAGCAAAAACAATAATCATAAATCAGTAAATTAATTAAAACAACATGATTCATTTGCTAAACACTGCACTCAATTTTTTTAAATATTCAAAGAAGGCATTGTTTCTAATGGAGTTACAGTTTGAAATTCATTCCACAACCACGGAGCATAGTAAGAGAAAGCTGATTTTCCATGCTCTGAATGTACCCCGGGTATTTCTAATTGAATCCCATTTGATGATCTGGTGATATAATTCTTTCTACGTAGGCATAAAAGACTAGATATGTAATTTGGAAGCATGCCCAACAATGCCTTTACAGTATACACTAACATATGATTTCCTTCTTTGATATAAAGAGGACCAACCTACTTTATTATACAGCAAACAATGATGAGTACGTGAGCAAGCAATTGTTATAAATCGCAATGCAGCATGATAAACACTATCCAGTCTTTTCAATAAATACGTAGAAGCATGCATGTAAATAAATTCTCCATAATCCAGAATGGGTAAAAATGTACTCTGTATAATTTGCTTTCTAGCTCCAAAGGAATTTTTTTCTTTTGCCGAAATAGAAACTCCAATCTTGGTTTAAGTCTTTTCACCAAGTAATCAGTATGTACATCAGATGACAATTACTTTGCTGTCATTGACACTTGGTGCAAACAGCTTTTTTTTTCTTTCTAAAAACAAAACAAACTGTATTAGAGAATAGCGCTATTTAAATGATTTGCCATTCCAGAGACATTTCCAAGAAAATGTGTTAAGATGATTGTGTGAATTCTTACACATTGCAGGAAAATGATTATCACATCTATAAGCCAATGATCATGCGACAAACAGAAACTTAGAAATTAGATGTTTTTACTGGGTTCATTCATGCTTGGACCAATACAAACAGAGTAAGGTTTCCTCAGTCAGTGCAATGTCACATACCAGGTTTCTAGGAGGCTTTTTACTACACGACAGCCTCTCACTCTGACAATGATACCTTGAACAAAAAGACTGACTTTTGTTTACACAGATTACATATAGGTGATGTAGAATGCTATTGATAATCCTATCTTCTTTAATGCAGTGTATTCTGTACCAATAGAAATGATGCAATATTTGTAGAAAGGGGAAATAGAGTATTCAGAGCTTTCTCGCAGTAAATGAGATTTTAGCAGTTTATAGTATAATGTTCTTTTGTTCTGCTTGTTTTTTCTGAACTACGTCAGAGGGAGGCAATTTCGTCAGACTCAAAACAAATGAGCCATCATATGACTAATTAGCCTGCAGAGCGCTTAGTAAATGATCGTAATCTGATGATTTGTTTCTGCACTGGATTAGGGCTCAAGTTTCAGAAAAGTTGGGAATTTCAGACATTCATTGTGGTTATGGAAAGTCATTGTGGCAATGGGTTAGTCATTATTGCACTCGAGTTTTATCCTTGGCGTTCATTTAGCAGACTGCTTGGCTCATGCACTCCAAATTAAAAGATACAGTTGTTTTTCTGATTGCCAATATTCCAGTATCTGTTTGCTGCTTATACATTCAATGCATATATATTGAATAATTCTCAGACAAAGACTGGACATATCATTCAAAATGGAAAATTCTGTTATCATTTACTCACCCTCATGATCATACAGATTTGTATGAGTTTCTTTTTTTAAGCGGAGAACAGTATTTTGAAAAACAATCTGTTTTTGTCTATACCATGAAAGTCGATGGGCACCAGAACAATATTGGACCCCATTGACCTTCATTGTATGGACAGAAAAGCTCTTAAAACATCTTTCAAAATATCTGCATTTGTTTCAATGGAAGAAAGATAGTTATACAGCTATGGAGCAACATGAGGGTGAGTAAATGATGACAGAATATTAATTTTGGGGTGAACTATCCCTTTAAAGACACAGCATGCTTTGATAATCTTCTGTTCTGACCATTTTCTTTACTTTTCAGTGATTTTCCATCATTAAGATTAATCAGACATGATAATTACAGCTAAGTTAGCCAACAGCCAACATCTGTTCTCATACTTCAGAATTCTCAAACATATTAGAAAGAGTTGAGAAACCACTAACCACTAACCTCTGTGAAGTCTAAAAACCACTGTTAGCCACGGGCGTACCAGAGACTTCTGGGAACAAATGGACAATTGTCCGGCACTGTCAGTGTGCACTCAATGTCCCCAGGGTAATAACACAGAGGCAGCTGCAGATGAATTCCACCGCACTTTGCCCGTTATACCTGCATGGTAATGGGAAAAGGTGAAAGTCACAGTCTTTGCGCAAAAGATGCACCTTCTGACAGTGTGTCAAGCGTAATAACGGGTCTGGCTAGAGAGCACCTGTCACCCAAGTGCTCTGTTCACATCAACATCCAAGAAGAGAATCACCTCAGGCTCCATTTCAATTCAAGGCGTGTGAATTTCATAATGTCCGTGTATCATTTCTTCCAAGTAAATGAATCTTGTGTAGTTTTCCACTTGAAGTGACATGCTTCATTTCCATTTTGCCCAGAGTGAAACTTTTTTTACATGCTCTCCCTGATTGTTTTAAATGCTCGTCTATGGTATGAAGAAATTAATCCTACTATGGAAATGCTTATCAGCTGCAGCTGTGTTGTCATGTGTCATGCCAAGGAATATTCTGGGTTCAGTAAAAGTTAAGCTCAATGGACAGCATTTGACTTTCAAATTGTCCCTCATGAACCATGGAAGTAAATAGGACCAGATTTGGAGTATTTAAAAGCAGAAATGTGAAGCTTATAACTATATTAAAGCACTTTCTTGGGTTAAAACTTGTATTATTTCACCTGTAAAGCTAAATCATAATTTTTACAGGAATTTTAGGATTTTAGCTGGTAAATTGTATGTAGTTTTATACAAAACAGTGATACTTTAACACAAAAATCATGTTAACACATTTTGGCTACTATCGCAACAAGTACTTTAATGTTTTACAGATTGGACCCATTCGCTTCCATTGTACTGTAAGTGCTTTACTATAACCCAAATTTTTGCTTTTTCAGAGAAGAGGAAATTTACTTTACCCAACAAGTGTCCACCTCATGTGAACATCTCAATATTAGAAACACTTGGTTTTTATGTGCCCGTGTATGCTAAGCTTTTGCTTCATCCTAAAATCTTAATACCCTGCACTGTGAGGCTTGATTGTCCTTCACAGCAGCATAACAATGCCGTCCTGTTGCTTACAGGAACCACAAAGGGAACAAGGCTTTTCCCCCTTCAAATTAGCGTGCAACCTTCAGGTACCTCATTGCCATGGGAACTGCTGTAGACCATAAGATGAAGGCTGCTCATGTCCCACTCACATTCAGTTGTGTCCTTGGATACTGACCTAGGCTTGTAACCCTTAACCTTTTCATCTCTTCGTCCCCAGGCAATACTGTAGTGCTGTGGTGCACTTGCTACACCAATGTCTTCAAGTCTGTCACCAATCTCTTCATCAAGAACCTAGCGTGTTCTGGCATTTGTGCTGGGTTGGTGTGTGTGCCATTTGACATAGCCTTGAGTGCCAGTCCCCTATGCTGCCTATGGGTCCATACACTTCTGCTGTGCAAAGCCATCAAGTTCCTACACAGGCTTTTCTGCTCTGCCACTGTGCTCAGCTTCGCTGTCATCGCCCTGGATAGGTGAGCGGATATCAATACTAATTCACTCATCTTTTGCTAACAACTAAAGTGTAATTGCTTTAGATTTGAGGTCACTAAGGGTCTCAACCAAACAATAATTAAAACAATTGATTAAGATAATAATATGGTGAATGATCGCTTGAGAAAATCTGAAAACACTTACAGTTGTACTCAACCCATGGGCACCAGCTGTTTCACAGACTAGTGCTTCCATAGCAACCTACTCCGCCAGACCCTTTATCAGTTCATTGAATAATTTATTTTGCTTAGCACAGAAGCCTTTCTTGAGACCAAAATTTTTTCTCTTCAGAAAAAAACATACATGCAACATGCAGACACAAATCACATAATAAAATGTACTGATTTTATGTATTTTCCTTTTGTGCCTTTCCTGGGATTTTCATTATGAATCTATCTAATCAATCTATTTATGTATTTTTGTGCACACATTAAGCAGTTTAACTGTGCTATAAACAATTTAGTCCTCTAAACAGTATCAAGGTTATGTAACTCATTTAACTATGGCTTATTCAGAACCAATTCTATTTAAACAAAAAACATTTAACATAATTAGTGTTATCAGATTTGAATGAATCTAAACTAAGCAACTTAGTATAGTCCAATCTCTAAGCAAAACTGGATCTTTAATTGAATCAAAACTTCAGCACAATCAGTGTATTAATACCGATTCCCAAACCGATTGACTCTTATGAGTTGCTTCTTTTTAGTCAGTATCATTCAGTGCAACTTGTATAATCCGATCTCTAGCTAAATTACACTTATGGACTAGTTCTTTTAAATGAATCAAACTTATTAGCATGACTAGTGTATTCCAACTGATTCCCAAACAAATGACTCTTATGAGTCAACAGAAACCTGCTTGGTTTGAAAATGACCGTGCTTTGTTCTATTTTGACAATAGGCAATGGACCTTTCTTGCCTTTGAAATTTTACCAAAATTTTGCAGCGGTGCCTTCCTTTTATTTCACTTCCAGGTACTACTCAGCACTGTATCCAATGGAGAGAAAGATATCAGATGCCAAATCCAGAGACCTGGTCATCTACATCTGGGTGCATGCGGTGGTGGCCAGCGCCCCTGTGTTCGCTGTAAGCAATGTAACGGATGTCTACGCCACCTCTTCTTGTTCTGATGGCCAATCACTTGGACATCTGGTTTACATGATCACATACAGCATCACCACAATCATTTTACCACTAGCAGTGGTGTTTCTAGCCATGGCACTAATCCGCCGCGCACTAAGCACCAGCCAGAAGAAGAAAGTGATCATTGCGGCGCTGCGCACCCCACAGAACAGCATTTCCATCCCATATGTGTCTCAGCGTGAGGCTGAACTTCACGCCACTCTGTTGTCCATCGTTCTAGTCTTCGCGGTGTGCAGCACTCCCTACGCCGCTCTGGTCATATACCGTTCAGTGCTGGGGGCCGCAAAAGCCTCGTCTTGGTTACAGTTGACTGCCGTGTGGCTGCCGAAGGTCTCTCTCCTCACCAACCCGCTGTTTTTCCTCACAGTAAACCGTTCTGTGCGGCGCTGCCTTCTTGATATGCTAGCACGCCTTCATCGCCGCTATAGCCGAAGGAACATGGTCAGTGTTGGGGGTCTGGCTGAAGTAGGGCCACTAGGGGGCGAGACTGTGGTTCGCTCTGGTAGTCAACTCCTGGAGATGTTCAATATCGGCCAACAACAGATCTTCAGACCAAACGAGGACGAAGAAGATGAGAATGAAATTTCCTCTGTGGCCTCCGCCAAATTTCAACCAAAAGATGGAGGACAGGTTGGAAACGGAGCGGTGGCAAGAGAGCTGCATCAGCCACAGTCAGGGGACGTGGTAAAAGAAGAGGGCTTAGTGTTACCAAAACATTCCCCTATTCAGTCATGTGCCTACTCCTCTTCACAGGTCGCCCCTGCGACTCCCACGGACCCAGAGGATGTAACACAGTTTGGTTTTGGGCCATTTGAGCTGCCACCACAATGGCTGCCTGAAACCAGGAACAGTAAGAAAAGGCTCCTTCCTCCGTTGGGTAACACACCAGAGGAGCTGATCCAGACCAAGCAGCCCAGAGTTCGTCCTGAGAGACGCATCAGTAGAAACAATAAAGTTAGTACCTTCCCTAATGTGGATCCATGACACAGTGCAGTGGAGCAAATCATAAAAAGCCAAGAAGAAAGACTGTTTGAGTTTTATATCTAAAGTTATTTTGAGATGATTTTCTATGTGAGTGCAGATCAATGAATGACATGGAGAGTATATGTTTACAGTAGGAAGTAAGAGGAATTTACATGCTCTCTTGCTGTCTGTTTGGATGATTTAATAGACATCCCTTCATCTCCGTGTACTGACAGAACAGGAAATTGATCTTTCACAGGAAATTCAAAAAACAAACGTAAGGTAGGCATGGATTGTATGACATTTGTTTTATTGGAATGGTCAATAAAATTAATCACAATAATTTTTATGTAAATACGTCCATGCTGTGTTGAATCTGACTGATGTGTCCTGCTTAACTTCTTGAAATATCACCCCACTGTCCACATGTTATTTAGCACTACAATTTATTTCAGATCACTTGAACAGCTAGTTTGAAACGAATGCATTGCTCTCAAAATTAAAATATTACAGATTATAAATGGACTTTAATGTTCACTACCATTCATAATTTTTTTCTTCATGTTTTTGAAAGAAGTCTCTTATACTCTCCAAGTCTGCGTTTATTTGATCAAAAATACAGTAAAAACTAATATTGTGAAATAAGATAAATCACACAATACTTCAGAAATTATTCTAGTATGCTGATTTGGCATTTTTAACATTTATTATTATTGTCAAAGTTTTTTTTAGAATAGAAAGTTCAAAAGAACAGCATTCATTTCAAATAGATTTTTTTGTTGTTGTAACATGCAATTCTTTTGCTGTCACTTTTGATCAATTTAATGCATGCTTGAATAAAAAACAAACAAGCAAATACACATCTTACTAACCCCAAACATTTAAATGGTAGTGTAAGAGTTCAGTCAATACTTAAACTACAATGTAAAGAAGATGTGAGAACATCTTAATCAGTTTCACGATGCAACTAACATGCTGCCATGACCACATACACTGGTGTACAGGGTATGAATTTGTGCTTCATTTTAATGCAGAAAATGTGCCAAAACCAATGTGAGTTTACAGGTGCATCTTAATAAATTAGAATGTTGTGGAAAAGTTCATTTATTTCAGTAATTCAACTCAAATTGTGAAACTCATGTATTAAATAAATTCAATGCACACAGACTGAAGTAGTTTAAGTCTTTGGTTCTTTTAATTGTGATGATTTTGGCAAACAAATCTCACATTTAACAAAAACCCACCAATTCACTATCTCAACGAATTAAAATATGGGGACATGCCAATCAGCTAATCAACTCAACACACCTGCAAAGGTTTCCTGAGCCTTCAAAATGGTCTCTCAGTTTGGTTCACTAGGCTACACAATCATGGGGAAGACTGCTGATCTGACAGTTGTCCAGAAGACAATCATAAGGACACCCTTCATAAGGAGGGTAAGCCACAAACATTCATTGCCAAAGAAGCTGGTTAATGAAGCTGGTAATCTGTTAACAGAGTGCTGTATCCAAGCATGTTAACAGAAAGTTGAGTGGAAGGAAAAAGTGTGGAAGAAAAACATGCACAACCAACTGAGAGAACCGCAGCCTTATAACACTCAATAATACTGTTGGAATTTCTCAGGAAAAGATGGTCCATTATTGACAAAAAATGAGGGGAAAACATTTAATCACAATGAAGTGTTCAGTTTTTACTTGCTTACCATTAAGAATAATCACAGTGTGCTGTTATCAAGATTTTGCAAATGTAGATCTGCTTGGTGGGAAACAGAATGCATTTCAATATGTAACTTTGAATTATTTAATCAGTTTGCGTGCAGAGGGCTACAGCTCTTATGTTAGAGAACAAAGAGCTCAGTATTTTAAAATGATTAATATATAATCTACATGCTTAAGGCCTTTTCAATCCACAAAAGCCACAATAGACCTTTAAATAAAAACAGCTCAAACTTGTCACATGGCACACCAAAAAACAACATAGCAGTTTCTAATCAAAATAATTTAGGTATTTCCACCATTAGGTATTTTCTCATTTCAGTGCTGAATGAAATATTACTCCAGTCAAAAGTTCAAGAAAACATGTTTCCTAGTTTGAAACATGGAAACTAAATATAATAAATCACATTATTCTCACAATATTACCACAATTAACCACAAAAATGTCTTAAAAAAGGTGGATTTTGTTGTCAAACTGAAGGTAGTCCACTTTCTTTAGAAATCAATAACAGGCCTTTGGCTTGAACTGAAGATGATATATTACAGTGTCAAATTATGGTTACCATCGAAAGTCTTGCAAATTCTTTTAAAGAGCTTAAACCAAATTAAATGTAGGCTAAAGATGGACATTAAGCACTTCTAGGTTAGCCTACTGGGATAACATAACCCTTTCATCTTAACATACCAAGGGCAAGAGCTGTCATTTACTGAATATGAACTGCAGTTATGCAAATACGAACAGCAGTTGTGTTGCAATCCACACTGTACAAGACCTGGCATGTTTTGCAGAGCAAGCTAAGGATGACTATATTTTTCAATGCTGTCCGCTAGTTGCAAACAAAACACAAAATCCAAAAGAAGGTTACAGGAAAGTTAAAACAGTATCAATAAGATGTTATGAGCTCTGGTCTAGGGAAAGGCAACAACAACCAAACAGGCTAAGAGAAAAGTCATGGTGTATTAGACTGCCAAGTGTGTCTCTTTGGCCCAGATTTCTTTAGCAGTCCATTGTCATCAGCCAATCAGTAGCACAAAAGCCCCAATTCTTATGCAGCTGCCACAATATTGACAGATGGGAATAATCTACAAAGAGTCATAACAAAAAAATGTGTGACCTCATTGGTATTGATACATTTTAAATCTGAAATATAAGGATGGATGCGCTTGGTGTAGAAAGGTAATCAACCATCTTCAGTGTCATGGACAAAAAAGTTTACATCATCTCTGTATAAGTTGCCTATATCACATGTATTTTGAAGTGGATCATTGTTTATTCATTTTATTGTGCCAAGGTTGGAGATACTATAGGGGCTCTATACAAGATGGTGTACTGTATTTGGATGACTTCTCAGACAAAATAAAAAATTGGTGACAGACTGAATATTTTTTTCCAAAAGACAATTAATTATATAAAAAGTCAAACCATAAAAAGAGAGAAGTTTGTTTTTTATCTTCAGTTTTATTGCATATTTGGTCTGTTACTCACTCTTTGAGTCAAATGTAGAGTGCTTGGGTCACTGCACTCAGTGGTGCATGTCGCGCAGTAGTGTGTTTCTACAGGTAGCAGTGTGTATTGTCTCTGAAGAAGCTGTCCTTGAGAGCTCTTTCACTGTCTGTACTTGAACCTCTCATAAAACAAAGCTCATTTTCCTCAAGAGCTCCAACATTCCCACATTATTACTTGGTCTACAAAGGTGAGTCACACTTTCCATTCAGCCAACCTGCTCGTCCAATCGCACAGCCACTTTCTCCATGTGAATTCCCTTTAAAATGCTGTCAGGCACCACTGGTACATTGCATTTACTTTATGTTTACTGTTTCACACATAAAATGTTGCACAGAAGACCCTTAACAACTTAATAACATAACCCCCAACCCCAGACAAGCTTGACTGGATAAACTCAGGTGAAGTTGCATAAAATAACCTTATTCAACTGCCATTTGCAGTGCAATAAACTTAATAGGCTATATTTAGTTATAGTATAGCATATTGCTAGTTTGTTTTATGTACTGGTGATTATGGTTTTAGAAAAAAAAAAGTTTTAGCACCCAGTTATGGCTTGCTTGTAAAAACAAAAAAGCCCCCCCCCCCCCCCCCCCCCCCGCTGTTACCTAGCATCTGACCTTTCTTTAGCTGCATCAGAACAGCCTTCGGACCATTCATTTTATTAACTTGTAAAGCTGACAACTGAACAAAAGGTTTGGAAGCTGACTTTGCACTTCAGCAAATTTATTGGGAGCTGTATGTTATTTATTTTTGAGGTAAAAAACCTTTCTATTTAAAATTTGTACTGACCACAGCAAAATTAAGATGCATGTTCATAGTCTTTATACACTGCAGAAACAAATGCAAGCTCAGTTACTTTAAAGTTACTCTTGATTTCTGTTTGATTTTCTTCTGTATACTTTCTTCTATGGAATTGTCAGAATTAAGTACTTAAAAAACATGTAACCACAGTTCTTTTTCAAAAGTCTAAGCTCGTCTTCTTGACCAGAAGATGAGCTTAGACTTTTCTTTCATATCTTCTCATATTTCTTCTGTAGTGGCCTATCTGTTTTGGGTGTCTGACTTGGGGGATCAGCTCTGCTGAGCCTGTTTAAACTCAGGTACTGGGCAACTGCCATGGAACTGTTAATGTCCCTACAGTCATGGCCAAAAGTTTTGGCAGTGACATCAATTTTGTGCTTTGCAAAGTTTGCTGCTTCAGTATTTGTAGATTATTTTCCCACATGTTTCTATGGTATACTGAAAAACAATGATAAGCATATCATAAGTTTTAAAGTAGGGATGCACCGATACCACTTTTTCCAGTACTCGCCCGATACCGATACTTTTAGTTTTGGTACTTGCCGATACCGAGTACCGATACCAATATATTTATTGCATTTGTAAAAATTTTAAATATTGGGTACAGAAATCAAAAGAGTATGTATAATGTTAGTTGGTTAACTTCATTTATCAAATAGATACAGTCAAACCAAAATTTATTCAGACACCTTCAACATTTCTCACATTATCACAGTTTATTCGCTATAGTTTAGAAAATGGTAATACAATATGACAAGAACTCAGAGTTAAACTGTGTCAGAACAAATTCAGCTTGATCATGTTAGATAACTTTGATAGAAAGGTATATGTAATAGATTACAATCAACCAAAAATTAGACAGCTGTTAGTATGACAGTTTTTACACAACTATCAATACTTAGTCTGGCAACCCTTAGCCTTAATGACAGCCTGTAGTCTCCTGGGCATGCTGTCATCTTCATGCAAACCTCAACTTCAATGTTTTTTCCCAGACTCTGTCTAAATAATTTTTGGTCCCAAATTTGTATACATTTTACTGGTAGTTCA
>NW_015505541.1:258096-260891 GCF_001515645.1 Sinocyclocheilus grahami
TTTGGTCCCAAATTTGTATACATTTTACTGGTAGTTCACTGTATGAAGAATTTTAGGATATGATTTGTCACAGTTTACTTTATTTAGCTATCCTCTCTTACATAGATGAACTATAGTGTCCTGCACCCACTAGTTAAAAAATATAAAAAATTATATCTGGTATCTGAATAATTTTTGGTTTGACTGTATATCCTTCGGTTATTTCACAGTTAATTATGCCCATTAAAATGTATTTTACAAGTTTTTGTTACTTTCACTGTTAATTTTTTTGCTTTGTGGTACATCATCTTTAATTTAATAACATTAGAGCTGCTCCATTGCAGCGAAGTACTGTAATTACATTGCAGCGGCTTAGTACTGTAATCACGCGCTTTGCTGTAATAATGCAGGGAACCACTCCCTATAAATCTCCTAACTGTGATATTTTCGAAATAGAAGTCGCATTTTCATCTGAAACGTTCTGCGATTTATATTCCAAAGCCACTCATATAATGCAGAAACACTCAAGCAAGCAAAACGCTTGCATGTATTTGTACTGATGCAAAATGAGAGGACAGTAGTACAGCCTAGCACATTTCACACAGGCTGCTAGTTTCACTTTTGCCAGAAAGTCGTGTATGCCTAAGGTTGAAAATAAATTATGTTTATAGTGAATGCCCCTATAAATGGTCTTATTTTTACGATTTAGTTTTAATCCAAATTATGCGTGTGCTAATTGAGTGAACATCAAAGATCACACAATAGAAGTGCGCGCTCTCTCTCTCTCCCTATCGTTAAGTAACTTGTGCATTGTTTTACCTACTTGTTTGTGACATATCCGACTGAACTACAAACTTTCCAGTGATGTCTGTGAGAAAGGCATATTCACTGGACAAGCTCGCGCATCTGCGCCGCCGTGCGCTCAATCCACTATGCGTGCTTTGTTTATCAGCTCGCGCACACCAGCTATACAGGCGTTAATACTGAATGTTTAACGTTATATTCATTGCATACATATACTTCGTAGTAGACATCCTTAACTCCATTCTGCTGTCTGTTGTCGGTGTTTCTTTGTCTGAATATGGCGCTTATCACATGCTGTGTGGTATCGGCGTTTGGTATCTGGGCATTTTAAGGAGTACGAGTACAGGAGCTCAGGTGCATCCCTATTTTTTATTGCTTTAATTGGAAAAAAATATAATGAGTTAATATTTACAGTGCTGACCCTTATTCTTCATAACCTCTGCAATTCGCTCTGGCATGCTGGATATTAGCTTCTGGGCCAAATCCTGACTGATGGTGATCCGTTCTTGCCTTATTAGTTCTCGGAGTTGATCACAATTTGTGGGCTTCTGCTTGTCCGCTCGCCTTTTGAGGACTGACCACAGGTTCTCTATGGGAGTGAGCTCCGAGGAGTTGCCTGGCCATGGATCCAAAATTTAAATGTAATGATCTTCGAGCCACTTCTTTATCACTCTTGCTTTGAGACATGGTGCTCCATCATGCTGTAAAATGCGCAGATCTTCACCAAATTGCTCATGGATCGTTGGAAGAAGTCGCTCTTGCAGGATGTTTTGATATAATTCTTTATTCATGGCAGTGTTTTTGGGCAGAATTATGAGAGAGCCCACTCCCTTGGTTGAAAAGCAACCCCACACATGGATGGTCTCAGGATGCTTCACTGTTGGCACAATACAGGACTCATGGTAGCATTCACCTTTTCTTCTCCGAACACCTATAAATGGTCTTATTTTTACGATTTAGTTTTAATCCAAATTATGCGTGTGCTAATTGAGTGAACATCAAAGATCACACAATAGAAGTGCGCGCTCTCTCTCTCTCCCTATCGTTAAGTAACTTGTGCATTGTTTTACCTACTTGTTTGTGACATATCCGACTGAACTACAAACTTTCCAGTGATGTCTGTGAGAAAGGCATATTCACTGGACAAGCTCGCGCATCTGCGCCGCCGTGCGCTCAATCCACTATGCGTGCTTTGTTTATCAGCTCGCGCACACCAGCTATAAAGGCGTTAATACTGAATGTTTAACGTTATATTCATTGCATACATATACTTCGTAGTAGACATCCTTAACTCCATTCTGCTGTCTGTTGTCGGTGTTTCTTTGTCTGACTATGGCGCTTATCACATGCTGTGTGGTATCGGCGTTTGGTATCTGGGCATTTTAAGGAGTACGAGTACAGGAGCTCAGGTGCATCCCTATTTTTTATTGCTTTAATTGGAAAAAAATATAATGAGTTAATATTTACAGTGCTGACCCTTATTCTTCATAACCTCTGCAATTCGCTCTGGCATGCTGGATATTAGCTTCTGGGCCAAATCCTGACTGATGGTGATCCGTTCTTGCCTTATTAGTTCTCGGAGTTGATCACAATTTGTGGGCTTCTGCTTGTCCGCTCGCCTTTTGAGGACTGACCACAGGTTCTCTATGGGAGTGAGCTCCGAGGAGTTGCCTGGCCATGGATCCAAAATTTAAATGTAATGATCTTCGAGCCACTTCTTTATCACTCTTGCTTTGAGACATGGTGCTCCATCATGCTGTAAAATGCGCAGATCTTCACCAAATTGCTCATGGATCGTTGGAAGAAGTCGCTCTTGCAGGATGTTTTGATATCATTCTTTATTCATGGCAGTGTTTTTGGGCAGAATTATGAGAGAGCCCACTCCCTTGGTTGAAAAGCAACCCCACACATGGATGGTCTTAGGATGCTTCACTGTTGGCACAATACAGGACTCATGGTAGCATTCACCTTTTCTTCTCCGAACAATCGATTTTCCAGATGTCCCAAACAGT
>NW_015505541.1:261832-263375 GCF_001515645.1 Sinocyclocheilus grahami
CCTTTTCTTCTCCGAACAATCGATTTTCCAGATGTCCCAAACAGTCGGAAGGGAGCTTCATCAGAGAAATGAACTTTGCACCAGTCTTCTGCTGTCCAATCCTTGTACTTCCTGCAGAATTTCAGTCTGCCCTGGACGTTTTTCTTGGAGATAAGTGGCTTCTTTGCTGCCCTTCTTGACACCAGGCCATTGTCAGCTACACTGTGCATGTAGATGCTCTCACACCAACCTGCTGCCATTCCTGAGCAAGCTCTGTACTGCTGGTGACACGATTCCGTAGCTGACTCCTCAGGAGGAGACGTCCTGGCGCTTGCTGGACACTCTGGGATGTCCTGAAGGCTCTTTGAAGTTCTTGATGATCCATTAAATGGTTCTTTAGCTACACTGTGCATGTAGATGCTCTCACACCAACCTGCTGCCATTCCTGAGCAAGCTCTGTACTGCTGGTGACACGATTCCGTAGCTGACTCCTCAGGAGGAGACGTCCTGGCGCTTGCTGGACACTCTGGGATGTCCTGAAGGCTCTTTGAAGTTCTTGATGATCCATTAAATGGTTCTTTCAGGTGCAATATTCTTTGTAGCACTTTCCTTGCATATGAGGCCATTTTGATGCAAAGCGATGATGGCTGCACGTGTTTCTTTGGAGGTAACCATTGCTAATAAGAACACAATGATTGGAAGCACTTCTTCCCTCCTTTTATAGCAATCAGTCTGCCCTTACAATCTAATTAGTATGATAGTGATTAACCTGACTACTACTCATTCACACTTTCACATGTACTGCTGATATGATTAGTCAATTAATGTTAGCTGGTCATTTTGTTTCAGGATCAAAAAACAGTGAAATTCGTTTTTTTGTGAAAAGTTTTTTTTGGCCAATGAAGCTTTTAGCAATTATTTAAAATGCATCTGATCACAATAATCTAGAAACAATGTGAATGAACACCACAACAGCTTCAGCAGCAAACTTTGCAAAACACTAAATTTGTCACTGCCAAAACTTTTGGCCATGACTGTACAGCTTCCATATTTTAATAAACACTCATTACACATATTCAAATGCTCCATCACCATCATTCCGGTCCCCAAAAAACCCGAAATCACTTGAATTAAGGACAACAGACCTGTCGCTCTCACGTCTGTGGTCATGAAGTCATTTGAGAGACTGGTCCTGGCCTACCTGAAGGACATCACTTGACCCTTGCTGGAACCTCTCCAGTTTGCCTACAGAGCAAACAGGTCTGTGGATGAATCAGTCAACATGTGACTGCATTACATCCTGCAACACCTTGACAAAACTGGGAATTACGCAAGGATCTTATTTGTGGACTTCAGTTTGGCCTTCAATACCGTCATGCCTGACCTTCTCTCATACAAACTGACCCAGCTCTCCGTGCCCACCTCCATCTGTCAGTGGATCATCAGCTTCCTGACAGATAACCAGCAGCTAGTGAGGCTGGGCAAACTCACGTCCAGGACTATCACAATCAGCACTGGAGCTCCTCAGGGATGTGTTCTCTCCCCACTGCTCTTCTTCCTGTAT
>NW_015505541.1:264325-352955 GCF_001515645.1 Sinocyclocheilus grahami
CTTCTTCCCTCCTTTTATAGCAATCAGTCTGCCCTTACAATCTAATTAGTATGATAGTGATTAACCTGACTACTACTCATTCACACTTTCACATGTACTGCTGATATGATTAGTCAATTAATGTTAGCTGGTCATTTTGTTTCAGGATCAAAAAACAGTGAAATTCGTTTTTTTGTGAAAAGTTTTTTTTGGCCAATGAAGCTTTTAGCAATTATTTAAAATGCATCTGATCACAATAATCTAGAAACAATGTGAATGAACACCACAACAGCTTCAGCAGCAAACTTTGCAAAACACTAAATTTGTCACTGCCAAAACTTTTGGCCATGACTGTACAGCTTCCATATTTTAATAAACACTCATTACACATATTCAAATGCTCCATCACCATCATTCCGGTCCCCAAAAAACCCGAAATCACTTGAATTAAGGACAACAGACCTGTCGCTCTCACGTCTGTGGTCATGAAGTCATTTGAGAGACTGGTCCTGGCCTACCTGAAGGACATCACTTGACCCTTGCTGGAACCTCTCCAGTTTGCCTACAGAGCAAACAGGTCTGTGGATGACGCAGTCAACATGTGACTGCATTACATCCTGCAACACCTTGACAAAACTGGGAATTACGCAAGGATCTTATTTGTGGACTTCAGTTTGGCCTTCAATACCGTCATGCCTGACCTTCTCTCATACAAACTGACCCAGCTCTCCGTGCCCACCTCCATCTGTCAGTGGATCATCAGCTTCCTGACAGATAACCAGCAGCTAGTGAGGCTGGGCAAACTCACGTCCAGGACTATCACAATCAGCACTGGAGCTCCTCAGGGATGTGTTCTCTCCCCACTGCTCTTCTTCCTGTATACAAATGACTGCACTTCAAAGGACCCCTCTGTCAAGCTTCTGAAGTTTGCGGACGACACTACAGTCATCGGCCTCATCAAGGATGGAGATGAGTCTGCTTACAGACAGGAGGTTGAGCAGCTAGCTGTCTGGTGCAGTCTTAACAACCTGGAGTTAAACACTCTCAAAACTGTGGAGATGATAGTGGACTTCAGGAGGAACCCCCCCTGCACTCTCCCCATTCACCATCATGAACAGCACTGTGACTGCAGTGGAGTCATTCAGATTCCTGGGCACCACCATCTCTCAGGACCTGAAGTGGGATAATCACATTGACTCTATTGTGAAAAAGGCCCAGCAGAGGCTGTATTTCCTCCGCTGGCTGAGGAAGTTCAACCTGCCACAGGAGCTGCTGAAACAGTTCTACTCGGCCATCATGGAGTCTGTCCTGTGTTCATCTATAACTGTTTGGTTTGGTTCAGCTACCAAAACAGACATCAGAGGACTACAACGGACAGTCAGGACTGCTGAGAGGATTATTGATGCCCCTCTACCCAACTTCCAAGAACGTTACATCTCCAGAGTGAGGAAAAGGGCTAAGAAAATCACTCTGGACCCCTCACAGCCAGCCCACTCTCTCTTTAAACTGTTTCCCTCTGTCTGGCGCTACAGAGCGATGTGCACCAAAACAGCCAGACACAAGAACAGTTTTTCCCCCAGGCCATATCGCACCTGAACAACACATAACACACCTCAGTACTGCACATCTGTAAATAACTCATTAAACCTTCATCAGTAAATAGCACATATGCACATTCACAGTTCTGTCTATGGACATTTTTTCTTTTTTTGTATATTTTTATTACTAACACCAAGACAAATTCCTTGTGTGTGTGAACACACTTGGCAATAAAGCTTTCTGATTCTGATTCTTATTGTTCAAAGCTGCCAATGCATTCCCATTTTTTTTTCCTGAGCATTTTCCAGTTTAGTGACGAACATATAGAATATATGTGGAATAAAAAGCCTATATGTTGAACGGTTAAGGAACTTATTATTCCTGTTTACTCAGAGTTCGCACTTTGGTTTACACAGCTCCACTTTGAGCATTGTACAACCCAATGAAAAAAGATTTCCATCCATAGATGATTCTTTCATGGATGGGCAAGAGCTTTCTTTTAATTAGTAGGAATGACTAACGGAAAGAATGAGCTGAAATAATGGAGGGCGAGAGAGGGAGCAACAGCTTGAAGCGTTGGGTACAGTCGGGCCATTGACCTCATGGCAAACATTTTTATTGCCCATCTTGATTGCAAACGACAGTCTTTAACACAATAAATAGCAATAGGTTTCTAAGCTTCATTAGGTATTATGAGGTCATGCATATGCTGAGTGCAGAGCTATGAATACTATGTTTACAGTGGATCAACAACTTTGGCAATTCTAAAACAAAGTTTTGGGCTAAACTCAAAGTCTGATGTTTAGGTATCATGCACTCACTGCCTCACTGAATCCATGCCAGTTGTAAAACATGCATCTTCCCCTGATTTTACATGCTATAGGTTTTAAAAGTTATATAGGCCCCCATCTAATGTCTTTATACACTGGATATTAAGCTTTCTTTTAATCACAATACCATATTTAAATTAACTTAAAATAATTTCACACCTATGTATTCAAATGAACTTAAAATAATTTCACAACTTTGAATAAATAAACTCTGAATATGGTATAATATCTGTCACCTCTGCTTAGGGGACCATGGAGTTTTTCAGTAGCCCCTCACTGCAGAACACAAGATCCAGGGGGCGTGGTTGGATTCAGATCTAGGGGGTGGAGATGGGTGGGTTTAGGGATCAGGGGGTGGAGATGGGTAGGTTTAGGTATATGTAAGGTGGGAGGAGTTGGATCTGGATCCAACCACGCCCCTCTCAAGCCTAAATTAAATATCGCAATAACAGTTCCCAGTTTATTTTGAACCGGACATATCTGAAAAAGATGTTTAAGTGAGTCACAGTTATGAACTTCATAGCATCTCTGGGCTTCGTCTCCCAAAAGCATTATCTTAAAAGCATTTACATCAGTGGTCTCTACAATTTACTTAAGTTTGCAGTGTTTTTGAGAAATGCAGCCCTGAACAATTCAGTGACTGGTAAGTCTGAAGTATTGGTTAATTTTATGCAGGCACACCCACTTTCCCGTGTGCATTTTGAAGTATTATTATATTTTTTCTAGTCATTTTTGTCGCTGGGATTTTTGCGGTTTGATGTTGATGAGAGAATATGTAGGCATTATTTCAGTTTATTTTCACAATTTTTTTGTGACAATCTCATAAATCATGACTGTTTACAAAAATTCAATTGAAAATTTACGGTTACACACCTGGCGAGGGTTATTTTTATTCTGTCTAAAGTCTATCAGGGTGTCTAACTATTCAAAAACAGCTTAACCTGTTAGAAGATATTATATGGTTTTGATTTAAGATAGAGAAGCCCTTGCTCTTAGCCCATGCATTCCAGCACCATAAGAAGTTTGGAAAGTAATACCACTCCTCTTTGAAGTGCCCCCCCAAGATCAAGTCTTTGACATCACTAACTCATTTAATGTCTAAGCAAATAACCCTTACCTTCTTAAGTTCCAGGCTCTGATCATGTTGCAGTTAAGTGGATTCATGGTCATCTGGACTTCTGGCCAACTCGCTATGTGGACCCTAGATTTTTGTCGCTCAATTGAAAGAACATCTGTCACTTTTATGAAAACCGTATTGGTTTGTGACTGTGTAGTGTCACTGACGATTGACAAACCAGTTTTAAAGCTCCTTTGTTTGAGTCATTATCATGGTTTAGAGAGAAAAATGTTTAGAGAGATTGAGATATTTTAGAGCATGGGTGCCCAACCCTGTTCCTGGAGATCTAACTTCTTCCAGAGTTTAGCTCCAACCCTGATCAAACACACCTGAACCAACTAATTAGGATCTGAAGGAGCACTTGATAATTACAGACAGGTGTGTTTGATCAGGGTTGGAACTGAACTCTGGAGGATGATAGATCTCCAGGACCAGGATTGGGCACCCCTGTTTTAGAGACATAAGATATGGGGCAAACTGAGCATAAAATTGTCTTAATCGAAAGCATCAAAGAGTAACGAAACACCAAAGAAATCGCTTAAATCTTGAATTATCCATCGTGGGTCTTTAGTAAACGGGCAGAGGCCCTACTGGGCTGGTTAACCACACACACTGAACTAGGATCAGGCCTTTAGAAGCTGCGTTGGGGAACATCTGTCAGCGCGGTGAAGCTCTCACTCACTCAGTATTTGTGGGTGGTTTGTTGTGCTATTTTGGATTGGGTGCTGCTGCTAAGGGCCAGTCTGGCAGAGAGACGTGTGGGGAAAGCCACAGTGGCGTCTGTCTCCTGGGGCCCTCAGCTGAAGAACCCGCTAAGGATCCAACCATTACGTTCTGTTGACTGTGATGCTCTAAAAATTACTCAGGGGTCACCTCCGGACAGATTTTATGAACTTGTAAGAGCATAGATGTGATTATTTGTGACAATATGTCATCTTGCATGCAAAGTAGAGTATTTATTCACCCTTTCTCTTCATTTATTATTTACTATATTAATTTTGGTGAAAGAGTGCTCTCAGATTTTTCAGAGGCTTTGGTTTTGGAACCATTTTCCCAAGAACATTTTAAGTCTTAATTGTTAAAGATGTATATGCCATGGCATGAACCAAACCAACCAGCTGGTGAATCACAACATTGTTGTAATGTGGTGTTTTGTTTCATGTTCATTTTTTCCATGTATTTTATTTTGTAATTGTTTCATGGTCCCTGTTTGTGTCATGCTTCCCTTGCCCTCATGTATTCATGCCATTGGTTCCCCTGTTCATTGTGTCATGTTCTGATTGGTTGTCTTAGTCATGTGTCTTGTTTCCCATTGGTTTGTTCTTGTCATGTGTCATGTTCTTGTCATCTTGTTTCCTATAAGTAGCTTCATGTTCCCATTGTGCCCTCGTCGTGTATTGAATGTATTTAACCCGCTGTTGGTGAGTCTAATCTGTTTATGTCAAGTCTGCTCAAGTCAAGTCAAGTCAAGTCAAGTCAAGTCAAGTCAAGTCAAGTCAAGTCAAGTCAAGTCAAGTCAAGTCAAGTCAAGTCAAGTCAAGTCAAGTCAAGTCAAGTCAAGTCAAGTCAAGTCAAGTCAAGTCAAGTCAAGTCAAGTCAAGTCAAGTCAAGTCAAGTCAAGTCAAGTCAAGTCAAGTCAAGTCAAGTCAAGTCAAGACTTGTATTAGTGAGCGCAGTCTCTCTCAGTTCTTGGAGCATTGTGTTACATCAGGACTCTCGCCCTCACTCATAAAAGCATGCAGTCATTTAGTTTGAAGCATTCTCCCGATCACTTCCAAAAGGCTTAAATATCATCATGAGGCAGACCTGGCTCTGCATCTACCGTATCTTTATTGTCCGTTGCTTTAATGGCTTCTGTGGGAATTAAGTCATCTACTTACATCTGAATGTTATGCAAAGGTCCTCTGATCTAATTTCCTCTGTTAAGGCAATGGCTCATCAATGAAAAGATGCAGTAAAGATACAAAAATGTGTGTCTGCAAATATAATCCAGACTGACATGTCTTGAAAATTATGCACTTTTGAGTTTGACCCAAATGATTTTGACAAACACATAATATTTTTGGGGTTATTTTTTAAAACTGAATTATGCTTGTCAGTTCTGGCAGCTCTGTTATCAGCTGTCCAAGATGAAGGTCGGTGGAATCACATATTTCTTGGAATAGCTTGTTTTTGTCTGCTAACTGATTTATTTTTTATGTTATACTGGATGTGACATTCCTGTTACCTCTGACACTAAATCAGTACTTTTAGATTGTACCAAAAGCCTTTTAGGTAAATCATTGTTATGTCACATTAATGCCTTTGCTTATGATATTTTATCTGTTGCCAGGGATTGCTTTGGGTGGATTTCTGGAGTGGAGAAATTATGGATCTCATATGCTGTGAGTGTGTCATTAAAACAACATTGTTTCTGAGTCAAATCTTTACTTTGGGTGGCATATTATTCATTATATTATTATTGGCTTTATTCAAACAATTCATGAAAAAAATCCCTATTCATCAAGTTAATCAGGGGTGCCTGTATTATAATTTTACTCAGTGTTATTTGGACAGTCATAAGCGGTGTTTGTTCCAAGTTCTTTAGCGCTTCAGCCGGTTCTGAACTGACGCAGAGGTGCACAAACAACAGGATTGGCCCGAACACTTGTCAAGCTGACAGGCATGAGCGGTGCAGTCTGGCTCACTCTGAGTTTCTGCATTCTCAAACTTGCTTAATTCTTAATACATGGCAGCCACTCTTCCGCCACGTGGCAAGCGCCATAAAGAGCAGCTTTCTTTTAGTTTGAGGTACAGAGTGTTGAGATTCAGCTCATGCCGAATCTCTTTCCCCTGTGCCAGACTCCAGCCTGAGGTGAACCTCAGTGCACAAGTACACCACTCAGCAAACCAGGTAAGACCACCCTTGAGAATTACACTGTCTGGGCCAAATCACATTTTTTGGGGGCATATGCAACGCTTAGAACTATATTTTGTCTGCAATTTTGAGGGTTAAATGGATAGTTCACCCTAAAAGTGAAAATGCTGTCATTATTTACTCATCCTCATGTTGTTCTAAACCCAAATTTATTTCTTCTGTGGAACACAGAAGAATAGCCTGACTACCCCTTTCCATACAATACAGTGAATGAGAAATGAGTCTGTCAAGTTCCAAAATGACATTTTAAATTTGTCTACAAAAATTATTCAAATGCTTCCTTAACATCATCTGAAGCCTTACTATACTTTTTTTTTTGGTAAGGAACTGATTGAAATTTGAATAATTGTATACTTAAAATGTTGACATCTGTTCTACCTCTTCTTGGTGAACTGATGAGAGAATAAGTGATGTCTGATTCGTGGACAATCTTTTGAGATTGCTTTTTTCAACGAGTCGGTTGGTCCAGTACTCCAAATCGATCTGAATGATTCATTCACAAATTGGACTCTAACAATCTGGTTGGAGGGGAAAATAATCAGTGAATAACAATGACTTAAATTTTTGTTTCTTTCATTCATATTGCTTTGGTAGACTTAAAATATAGCACAAAATTGTATTAGTATATATAAAGTATAAATCAAGTATAATTCACTTTTTTTTTTGTTCTTATTAGGAAAATTGCACACAGCCTTCTCACTCTTTTTTTATGTCTGCCAGTGCAAACTATTTGTGGAAGTCATCTGTCTGTAGTAATGTTTCTGATGGAGCCCAGACCAGAGGAAATGCCAGGCGTTCCCAGATAAGCTAGCTTTCCTCCATTCTGGAATAAAGCACACTGCAGACCGACCACATTCTCCCAGGGATCAAATAAAACCCACCAAAGAGAAGCTCTCTCTGCCCCAATTCAGAAATATTTAGATTTTAGAACAGTATTTGAGCCAATTTTCAGCAAAATCCACATAACATGCTTTCTGAATGACTGTTTTTACAAAAGCAGCCATCCTATGGCCAAGTGAGACACTTTGATAGTATACTTGGAATTTTCAGGATCATTCTAAATATGAAGATAAAATAGGGATTTTATTTAAACTTACTATTAAATCAACAAGCAAATGGATTACAGTTAGGATATTTCCTTATACACCATTAAAGGTTAAGGTAGATGATCCAATGAAACCTCTTAATTTTGCTATAAAGACAGGAAAACTTGTAAAAATCTAGACCAGGAGACTAATGGGCCCTTAATTTATAGCAGACGGCAAAACCATTTGCAATTCTGATGCAAAATGGCACTGGTCCAGACTTATTTGGCCCAAGCAATTGTGTTCAGTAAGACTGAGACGCAAGTATGGCTACAGTAAATGGGCTTTCAGCATATTATATACTGTCCTGAAGATATGTGACATTTAAGTTCCTAATACTTGCTCTGCCATTTATGTGCGCTGCAGTAATTTCTCCACGGGGAGCTTCTGAGCAGAATATGTTTGCATTAATATATTACGGTTTTGCTTAACGGACTACACTAGGTTCTTCGCTCTCTGCTTTATATTAATAACAAACCATCTGTTCTACCTCTTCTTGGTGAACTGATGAGAGAATAAGTGATGTCTGATTCGTGGACAATCTTTTGAGATTGCTTTTTTCAACGAGTCGGTTGGTCCAGTACTCCAAATCGATCTGAATGATTCATTCACAAATTGGACTCTAACAATCTGGTTGGAGGGGAAAATAATCAGTGAATAACAATGACTTAAATTTTTGTTTCTTTCATTCATATTGCTTTGGTAGACTTAAAATATAGCACAAAATTGTATTAGTATATATAAAGTATAAATCAAGTATAATTCACTTTTTTTTTGCTGTTATGATATTTTTAGGCATGACATCATATTCACATTCATGCAAAACAATCTCTGAAATGTTCTTCAAAAGAGTATTTTTCACATTCATTGGAAGAAAGAAAGCCATACGGGGTTAGAGCAACTTGATGGTGAACAAATGATGACTAATTGCCATTTTTGAGTGCACTATTTCTTGGTGTCTGATTTTGTGGCAGTGAACCCACAGACACCATGGGACACAGATGATAAATTATATGCTTGCTCAAGAGACCTTTAAATATCCAATGCACATCAGTTGGGAATGTAATGCCTATAATTTACAGACATGGTCAAACCATGTTCGGTTTTATAGTAACCTACATATGTGGCTTGTGGTCTTAATTCAGATTAAAAATATATTGTACATCCTATTTGCCTGTCAAAGTCAGCAAAAAAAGAGATTCTTGTTTCTATTTTTGTAAGGACTGTTAAACATGCTAAGCTCGTAGACAAGGCATGTGAGTCTTTTAGTAGAAACCTAACTTCCGCTCATGCATTCATGCCATTGTCTGCCATTCAGGGTTCACACACCCTCCCACAGTCCCTCCTGACCAGACCTAGGCATCAGATTGTAAGGAGAGAGTCCAGACCAGGTGCAAACAAAATGTGAAATACTTTGAGTGGGTGGAACTGCAGGTCATGGAGGAGAAGGTTTACCATGCCTCTTTACATTTTTATAGGCCCTGAGATTTACAGTTTCCCTCTAAGGGACTGAGATTCTCATCCCACAGCATGGGATTCATCTCTGAAAGCTTGAGCGGACACATAAACAGGCTGCCAAAGATGATCTGGATGAGCGTCTAGTTTATAACCAGTCACCATTTATGTATATAAACCTTCACTTATGCTGCTGCTTTGCATCATGGTTTGAATTAACATCTAATGGCCTTGATGCTTATCTGAGGAGTTTTTCCCCAAAGTAATAAAGCAATGATTGCGTCTATTGAATGATAGCGTCTACAGTGGCTTTAGTTGTTTGGCAATATTTGGAGTTAATTTAACTTGTGTTGATGAAAGAACTCAAGCAAGTTCCTTCTTGGAGCAAGTTCCTGTTCTTCAGTGTTACGTGTCAGTGTTACAGTGTTCAGTGTCAGTATTACTAACATTATTTTGCTTTTTTGCTGCATATTTGTAAAATGTAATTGTATCAGTATTTATGAAATCAGTGTTTATGAGAATGACCAGTTTCCATAGATTTTTTTTTTTTTTTCCATAAATGGAAATCTGTAAGCAAAATATATATCTTTTTTACAGTCATCATTACCATCCTACTCTGATACCTCACCAGGAAGTCAGTACTTGTTGATCCTTAAGTTCTTATTAGGAAAATTGCACACAGCCTTCTCACTCTTTTTTTATGTCTGCCAGTGCAAACTATTTGTGGAAGTCATCTGTCTGTAGTAATGTTTCTGATGGAGCCCAGACCAGAGGAAATGCCAGGCGTTCCCAGATAAGCTAGCTTTCCTCCATTCTGGAATAAAGCACACTGCAGACCGACCACATTCTCCCAGGGATCAAATAAAACCCACCAAAGAGAAGCTCTCTCTGCCCCAATTCAGAAATATTTAGATTTTAGAACAGTATTTGAGCCAATTTTCAGCAAAATCCACATAACATGCTTTCTGAATGACTGTTTTTACAAAAGCAGCCATCCTATGGCCAAGTGAGACACTTTGATAGTATACTTGGAATTTTCAGGATCATTCTAAATATGAAGATAAAATAGGGATTTTATTTAAACTTACTATTAAATCAACAAGCAAATGGATTACAGTTAGGATATTTCCTTATACACCATTAAAGGTTAAGGTAGATGATCCAATGAAACCTCTTAATTTTGCTATAAAGACAGGAAAACTTGTAAAAATCTAGACCAGGAGACTAATGGGCCCTTAATTTATAGCAGACGGCAAAACCATTTGCAATTCTGATGCAAAATGGCACTGGTCCAGACTTATTTGGCCCAAGCAATTGTGTTCAGTAAGACTGAGACGCAAGTATGGCTACAGTAAATGGGCTTTCAGCATATTATATACTGTCCTGAAGATATGTGACATTTAAGTTCCTAATACTTGCTCTGCCATTTATGTGCGCTGCAGTAATTTCTCCACGGGGAGCTTCTGAGCAGAATATGTTTGCATTAATATATTACGGTTTTGCTTAACGGACTACACTAGGTTCTTCGCTCTCTGCTTTATATTAATAACAAATAAACACGAGGACTGTATAAAGAACATGGCTTGGAGTGTTGTCCTGGTTTTAGTAAAACATTGAACTGCATTTAAGGATAAAGCCTGGCATGAATTTGTAATATGGGTATTACTCCCCGTCTAGGGTGAAGGCGCAACATGGAGTACGAGGACACGGAGGAGTTTTGGAAAACAAATGAACAGCATTTTAATTAAACAATGATTTTACAGTACAAGAGGGGGAATTTTAGCTTCAGGAGCTGACAAGGCCAAAATAACAAACAGAAAACAATATACAAACCTCTAAATTCCCTAGTTTACAAAAATACAATTACTTCCCTAACTTCCTATCCAAAAACAATCAAAAAACAAGGTTCCAACAAAAATTGTCAGTCTCCCTACCTCCCCAGAATATTATTATATACAATTATTTACAATGATAAGCGAACAAGGGCAATCCAGAATCCTAGTCAAAAAAGAGATGGAAGTCAGTAGTAAGAATAAATGGGCAAAGCAAACTAACAAACAATCTCTCACCAGCGAACACACACAGAAATTCTCAGTCTTACGAACACATGTAACTAACTAGCAGAGTCAAGGCAGAGCAAACACAACAAGAGCACAAAAGCTGAAGCAGGAAGTGTTGACGGAGTTTCTTATAGGCAGCAAGGAGTCAGCTGATCAGGCAGGGCGTGGCACCAATTAGACTGCAGGAACCAATCAGCTTCTTCCTGGACAGAACACACACGAATACACATGTTTCATGTTTATGAACAAGTTCTTGACAGAGTGAGCAATAACATTTTCCCTTCTTATACTTAATGTCCAACGCATAAGTCTTTGATTTTTGTTACAGAACTTTTGCAAAAATACAAGAGGGTTGTGATCAGTAAAAACTTCCAACAGGTTTCAAACTGGAACCAACAAATCTCAAATTGCTGCAAAGCTAACCAGAGGGCAAGGGCTTCTTTTTCAATGGTACTGTAGTTACATTGATGGTGATTGAACTTCTTAGAAAAGAAACACAAGGGGTGATTGATTCTATTTTCATCTTCCTGTAAGAGTACAGCACCTGCACCAGTACCACTAGCATCAACCTCAAGTTTAAAGGCTAATGAAAAGTCAGGAGCAGCGAAGATTGGTGCACTACATAAATTCTTTAAAGAATCAAAAGCAACTTGACACGGAGGAGACCACACAAACGGAACAGTTTTTCAGAGGTTGTCAGTAAGAGGATTTACTACATCAGAAAAACTCCTACAGAAACTTCTGTAGTATCCTGCCATGCCCAGGAAGCGTCGGAGTTCTCTCTTTGTCTGAGGTATAGGAAAGTTAATGATGGCACTAACTTTAGCTTCTATCAGTCTTACGGTACCCTGGCCAACTTCCTTTCCTAAATATCGAACAGTAGCATGACAAAATTCACATTTAGCGAGGTTTAGAGTTAAATTTGCTTCTTTAAATCTAGTGAACACTTCTGCTAAGGTCTTCAAATGACGCTGGGCAAACAGCAATCAAATGTCCGTTTTCATGACAATAGAAACATTCTCGAGCTGCCAAAGGGGTGTCAAGCGATTGTTCCTCTTTTTGTTTACGCTTGAAATGAGTACGATCTACTGTGGTACGTGGTAAAGAATGGGGTGATGAAAAAGTAACTTTGTGCACGAGTACAAACTCATCTGCAAAAACAGCAGCATCAGCCAGAGGAAACATTCTGTTCATTCAAATAGACCACAATCTTATCAGAAATACAATTTTTTAACTCCTCAACCAAGATTAACTCTTTTAACGGTTCAAAAGTCATGACTTTACTAGCATTGCACCATTTCTCAAACGGAGTAGTCTTCTCACGAGCGAATTCAACAAAATGTTTGACTGGGGACTTTTACATGTCTTCTGAATTTCTGACGATAAGCCTCCGGAACCAACTCATACGCACGTAATACTGTTGCTTTAAATCGCATCATAATCCAAACTTTGTTCTAATGTTAGAGCAGAGCACACCTCCTGTGCTTTTCCTAACAGTTTGCACTGCAAAAGCAAAGGCCAAATATTTCTAGGCCACTGTAATGTGGTTGCGATGTGTTCAAAAACAGTGAAGTACGTGTCAACTTCACTATCTGAACTAACAAGATTTGTTTACTAATATCGAATTCAGAGAAACTTACCAGTGCAATTTGCGACACTGCAGGGAGAGGAGAGGATGCACTCACTGGCCCTGGAATAATATTTTCCTTTGCTTCCGGAGAGGGACGTGGAGCTTGAGCGGTCTTTATCTCGAGCTCCAGCGCTTTCAGTCAAACGTCACGCTGCGTCTCAAGCTCAAGAGCTCGGACCTGTAGCAGCTGACCTTGATATTGTTGGCGACAGTTCCAGCTCTAATTCCTTCGAGCGGACCGCCAACAACTTATCCTCCGATGAAGACGGGGGAACGGGATCTATGCCAACGACTACGTCAGATTTGAGTTCCACCTCAGTAGCACCCAAACCTTCAGATAGTTCTAGATTAGAAGCAACACCCGAAACCATACCCGCTTCAGGTAAGACCTTTTGTTTTACGAGCTCAGTGCGTAACACCTCCTTAATCTCCCTTTTAAGTGCATTACAAGAAACAACGATATCAAAGAAATCTGCAATCAATAATAAATCAAGAATAAATGGGCAAAGCAAACAATCTCTCACCAGCAAACACTATTGAACACACACAGAAATTCTCAGTCTTACGAACACATGTAACTAACTAGCAGAGTCAAGGCAGAGCAAACACAACAAGAGAGCACAAAAGCTGAAGCAGGAAGTGTTGACGGAGTCTCTTATAGGCAGCAAGGAGTCAGCTGATCAGGCAGGGCGTGGCACCAATTAGACTGCAGGAACCAATCAGCTTCTTCCTGGACAGAACACACACACAAACACTTCCCAAACAAAAGAAAACCCAGAAGTAGAACAAAAGGGACGTAACAATGGGTGCAGAATATTTATTTACATGAGGAGCTCTATACTAGTCTTACATTCTGTCTATATAAATACTATCTAGAAAGAGACTTACTTACTCCATTATTCTGCTTTCTCTTTGATAGATGATGATCAGAAGCCTGAAACAATTAACCAGTTGGCAGATTGAGAAACCTGGATGGTGTAAATCAGAAGGGAGGCCACAGGCCACATTAAAAATGTCTGATGCACCTATTTTCCCAGTTTACGCTATCAAAATATCACATTTTGAGTACACGAAGTACAAGAAAAAGTACTGGATAACACCATAGAGTTGCAGTGTATCACAGTCTTCTTTTCTGGTGCTTGGTAAAATTTTTGTAGGAGTTCACTGAGTGTTTATAGTCTTGTGTTTTGGAACTAGGTTATGCCAAACTACACACCCTCTTGCAGTGTGGTTACTATACCAGTGAGCACAACCGAAACTGTCCATTCAGCAAGGTTGTACGGCAGGTCAGTGAGAAGCATGACGGAAGCTTCACTAAATAAAGGGGAAATTTGTGGCCAATGTGAGAGCCTTCTGCTTAAATCAGCTAGTTATATAGAATCATAAGGGCTATAATCGTGGTCACCTAAATACGACCTTTAGATTAAGGAATGGAACAGTTTAGCCTTGCTTCATGGCAAAGAGAGTAAAAAATAGCATGGTGAAGAACAAGATGAAATAATGTTTGGCCATGTTTGACTCAAATATTTAGCTCCAAGTTTTCCTTTTCTATAGTTACAACAGTGGTGCTAATCACTGGTTGAGAAACCCAACCATTTGAATTTAGAATATGCTATTATTTCCAAAATAAACCAGTGAAAAACTTTAATGCCTCAAACATATGGGATGTTTTGGATGAGCATGCCTTTTTGAAACTTGCACAACAACACGCTATGTTAACCAAAACATAAATAAAAGAAAAAAAGAAAGGATAAAAAAAAGTTTTGCTACGTTTTCCTTTCTTTATATTTTAAATTAAATATATTTGAAAAATAAATTTTTTAATAATAATTGTAAATACACATTAAAATTTTAAACAAAAATGTAATAAAATGTATAAAATCGAAAAGGCTATAAAGCATTTGTTTTATTTTCTAAATGTTTATAAATGTAAACAATTGAATTGAAACAATATGGATAATAATTGTTTATATATATTTCTTTCAATTGAATTCTCAAGTAGCACCCACATTTCCTCTACATTTCCTCTTGGTAGCACTTCATGGCCTTTGTGACCTAAAAAGCCTTTAACTGGATGATTATTATTATCATTAGTCTCATTCATCAGCCGCTAAATCAGTTATTTTTGTATTCACACAATATTCGTCTGACTGGGGTCCCCTGGGAAGAGCTGAGCCCCGCCTCACTCCAGGCTACTCCCTATGACATTGAGATTGGACACAATTGATGTGGCTCCCAAAAGGCTTGGTTGCCAAGATTCAAAATGAGGAATGTTTTTGGAACAATGAACATATAGAGGCTGATTTTCAATTGTGATTTTCCCATTGCATGCAAAGTTGGATGAAATAGAAAGCTTAAGAGATTTTATTGGCCATTTCAGAAACTTCCAAGCGCAAAACAAAGAAGGATATTTCTTGAAATGTCTATCTAGAATTTTCTAGAATTAAGCTTTACATAGTCTTCATGATGCAAAAATCACACTAATAGGGCCGGGCCATTCACACAGAACTTTTTTTTTTTTTTTGCAGTTTAAAACGAAACATCGAAAAATCGCAAGGTCTAGAGATGCATTTTTTATTATTATTATTATCTTTTTCATTTAACTTGAGTGCCGCATTTTAAGGATAGCATGTCAAAAGGCACAAGCGCAAAGTCAAACGTCCATCTAGCACATGTTTACTTAGAAGAAGGAGTTGTATGTGATGTAATTGTAGCTCATTATCATATATTGCACAATATTGATGTTATTTATTGTGGATGTCTGATAGAAAAATCTCTTAATCACCAGTAGATTTGTAGGTTTATGTAATTGCTCAGTTTTGACATATTGAACGGCTGCAACTTTTGCTAAGATGTCAGTTACAGTACAAAATAGTCTAGAATTAAATAGATCTATTGGAGTATATTTCATTTAAAATTAAAATTGCTATCATCTGCTTGCCCACAATGTGGTCTTTCCAATGAAAGTGAGCAGGAAATATCAATAGGAGTAAAAGTCATATAATTTGTATCAGACAAGAAATATATGTACAGTTGTTTGTGTTTGCCTTAATCTTAATTTGAACAGTTTAGACTTGCAACTAAAGGCAAAATCAAAAACTGTTTTGTCTGCCTACTGTTTGTCTGACTAAAGCTGTATGGCCTATAAAGAGTGTTCAGCACCAGCTTTAAACCTCCAACAGGAGCAGAAGAGGGAAAAAACACTTTGTGTTGTGGTTGGCAAGACAAAAAAATCCCTCTTTAATTTTAAGATGCATGTGCAGATAATTCTACAAAACCTGAGCTACTAAAGTGGAATGCTTGAAATATTATAAACAGTGTAATTAGAAGGCTTTTATGTCATTTATAACACCAGACTTAAAAATAGAAAGCATGCGAGTGTGTATTTGTGCTGTCTGGCTCACGGATCAAGTAAATTGCTGTAGCTGTATGGCTTATAAAGAGTGTTCAGCACCAGCTTTAAACCTTCAACAGGAGCAGAAGAGGGAAAAAAACACTTTGTGTTGTGGTTGGCAAGACAAAAAAATCCCTCTTTAATTTTAAGATGCATGTGCAGATAATTCTACAAAACCTGAAAGGACACTTGGGTCAAAGACAAATAAAAGTGTCCAAGAAGTATTGGTTTAAAGCATGTGCCAAGTTCCATGTTGGTTTCATTTGGGTTGAAATAGAAAAAATTGGATGCTGAAATTTAATAACTCTTAAAATGTGGTAAAATATCATTTCAAGTAAATATTGAAAACATGTTTATATGTTATTTGATTGATCAAAAATACAGTAAAACATTAATCTTGTGAAATATGATTACATTTTAAAATACCAGTTTTCTCTCTATATATATATATATATATATATATTATTTACATTAAGTTAAAAGTTTATTGTTGTTTTTTTTTTGGTAGTTTTTTGTTTTTTTTCTAATATCAGGATATTTGTATCCGTGACTTTTTTTGACCATATGCCAAATAGTGAATTTTAAAAACATGCTTGTCATAAAAGAGGTGTATAATAATTGTATGTATAAATTTAATTTTTTACTTATTTTTGTAAAAATTAATAAAAAAATTTATAAAAAAAGAGCCAATTATCAGGAAAAACTGCCATACTCTCTTCATCAAGCCAGTACATTATAGTGAAATGAATACTGATTTGAATGTCTAAACATGCACAAACCAGGTGTTCACGTACAAAGAGTTTGTTGACAAATTTTCTATAGAGCTCTCACCTGGTGGACACCATTCTGGGGTTTGGTGAAATCAGCAGAATTTTCCCACAGCGGGGACAAAGACTGCGCTATTCTCTTTCAGTGCCTGTTCCCGCTAAGTGTATATGAGAAACTGGATCAATAGATGGTTTTGATTTGAACAGTGGCTACAACAGCAACAAGTATTTGTTTCAGTAAAGTAGCTGTTCAGACAAAGCTCTGGTTTCATATTAAAGTAGGATATGCAGCGTTCTCCTTTGAGCGACTGAATCAGATGGGCACAGCTGCAGAGCAGCAAGTGTTGGCAGTGTTGTAGGTCTGATGTTCATTGTTCGAGTGAGAGGCCGAGGAGGATTATGTGTGTGAGAGTGTGTGTTTTTTATCTCCCTCAGCACTATGTGTTGCTGTGAGGTGTTCGCTCCAGCCTCCCTCTCTAAAGGAGCTCATTCATGCATCTGAGGCAAAGGGACCAGCACACCGTAGGCTCACATTTCTGTGGGCCTTTTGTCCAGCCCCGCAGAGAGTGCTGGGGAAATAGGGATGTGCGCAACCCAATATTAGCCCTCATGTTTGTTCACTCGCTTCTCTGTTCTTCGATATCATAGATGCCATGGAAATAGAACAAGTATTAGCATGTTTATTCCTATCACTAATGAAAAATGTTTATATAAACAAAATATATATAAAAATTCAAACTATATATTATAAGCCATATATGTTTGTTTCATATATAGTTTAATTTGAATTTTTGAAATTATTTTAAATATGTTATATATATTCAAACATTTCATATTATAGAAGAATTAAACTAATTGTATTATTTTCTTATTGATTTATTTAATTTTTAATTTATTTATTTATTGGATTTATATATTAATGTAAAAAGATATATTAATATTTACATTAAAATGCTTGTTTTATATATAGTTTAATTTGAATTATTTGCATTATTTCAAATTTGCTATACATGTGCTAAACATATCTAATAATTAAAATAAATACAATTTTAATTTAATATTTTGCATTAAAGCTTTAAACATCCCTTTATTATTAACATCCCGTGGTAACTAGGATTTACACAAGCTTTAGTCTGGATCCAGAAGACCTGAGAAGTGATGATGCAACCCCTCAGAGGACCTCAGATGATGCCAACCCTGAAACAACATACAGAACTACCACATTTTGCTATAAGTTTGATTGCATCATATAATAATTGCTGTTAATATTATTCATCGTCTGTTTTATTACGTCTTATATTGATTTTTCTGTTCTGCTGGTTCGTCTGGTCAGAGGAGAACTGGCCCCCCGACTGAGCCTGGTTTCTCCCAAGGTTTTTTCTCCATTCTGTCACCGATGGAGTTTTGGTTCCTCGCCGCTGTCGCCTCTGGCTTGCTTAGTTGGGGACACTTAATTTCCAGCGTTATCGTTGACATGATTGCAAAGCTATATATATTCAAACATTTCATATTATAGAAGAATTAAACTAATTGTATTATTTTCGTATTTATTTATTTAATTTTTAATTTATTTATTTATTGGATTTATATATTAATGTAAAAAGATATATTAATATTTACATTAAAATGCTTGTTTTATATATAGTTTAATTTGAATTATTTGTATTATTTCAAATTTGCTATACATGTGCTAAACATATCTAATAATTAAAATAAATAAAATTTTAATTTAATATTTTGCATTAAAGCTTTAAACAAGCAAACATTAAAAAAAATATTGAAATATAATTCAATCATTCATAGAAAAATAAAACAATATATAATGAAATTATTATATATGATATAAAAGTAATAATATATAATTCATAAAAAAACAAAATAAAATAAAAACCCCAGGAAAAACAAGGACACAAATTTAGCTCTTTTTGAAATAAAGCTTTAAACCATGTAATAAATCTTTTAAACAACTATACAGTGTAATTCTTTATCAGTTGCATATATGGAAACCAAAACATTTGCAGGGTAAATATTGTGGCACGGAGGCATCTCTCAGCTGTCTGTGGTGGTCACTTATATATGGGCTGCCGTCAGACCCCTAAGAAGCGCACACTGTAAGTTTGCCAGAACTTATGCAACACAGCACCTCAGTTCATCCATCTTGTCCAGACAGTATGCTCTGCCCACTGTTCAAACACGGGAGGATCTGGCTTCAGAGCTCAGCTAACAGATGAGTTAACAGAAAGGAATCTGAGGTGATTCACCCAGTGTGTTACTGTGCTGATCATCAAAAGACAGTTTTCGTAGTTAAATTGATTGACTTTAAATCAACTCATTGTTAATCCTGAGGAGGCTGGGCTTGGTTGGTACAGGGTTCATTTCTAGTACTATATTAGGGTGCAGTCACAGATACATATTTTTGGTTCATTTGTAACCATTTTTGCTGCGGGAGTCAAAATCAACAAAAATGCCTGACCATTTTTTGTCTAATATGTTAGTTTCTCAATATTACGGTTTAGTAGCATTTGCACAGAGCATCTGATGACCGGTGTTGTGCAATATCTCCCCATGCTTAGTGAGTACTGTATGTTTATAGAAGCTGTGAAACCTGATACAGTTTAAAGAGATGCAGTTTACTTTAATACGGACATGTGTGTCATAATATAGTCCTCAAACTGTGTTGTGCTATGGAAAGCTGTTATACAGAGAGCTCGTCTGTTCTGTCAGACCAGAATAAATGTGTCCTCAGGGTGACTGAAAGTGGCGATCTCTGCACGCCTGTAATGCTTCTCAGCTGCCTGTCACACAGCGAGCATATGATGTCACAACCTTGTCCAGCTTTTCCTAGGCTTGAAACAAAATCGAAAAGCAAACACCTGTGGGTGTAACATCCCCTCTCACGCAATGTCAAGCGGGCTGCAGGAGAGCACGGTCAGTACTGAGCACTGACATGTATGCATATGAATTTATGACTTGCGTTTCTCCTCAGGGTGACTGAAAGTGGCGATCTCTGCACGCCTGTAATGCTTCTCAGCTGCCTGTCACACAGCGAGCATATGATGTCACAACCTTGTCCAGCTTTTCCTAGGCTTGAAACAAAATGGAAAAGCAAACACCTGTGGGTGTAACATCCCCTCTCACGCAATGTCAAGCAGGCTGCAGGAGAGCACGGTCAGTACTGAGCACTGACATGTATGCATATGACAGTTGAGCCTGGTATTTCACACATCAGTGAAGTGTGGCTGTAAACGGTAACAACATTGCCTTGCTGAAGCCTCAGTCTTCCTTTCACTGCTGAGCAACTATTCAGTCCTAAAATTCATCATCTTGTGCATTTAAAAAAAAGAAAATTCTTATTAAATTATTGCAAATACTGCTCAAATGAGAGAACTTTGAAACTAAACTAGGCATTAGTGTTGTATATAGATATGTTTGGTGGTAATATCTGATTTCTGTGGAAAACCACGTTTCCCTATGCAGTTGCAATAAAACATCTGAACCAGTGTTGTTATTGTTTACTAAAACTATTAAAATCATTTTCTATCATAGAATAGATAGACAATAATAAAAAATAAAACTCAAACAAAAATTAGAAGTGTTGACTCTGCAACTAAAGAAAATAAGCCTAAACTGAAGTACTAAAATAATACTAAAACTGACTTGGATGAGTGATGTATCGGTATCGTATTAGTTAGCAGCCGATATTAGAGATTTTTCATGTTTGATATCAGACAGCCGCTTTTTGAGTATTCGGATGTTTAATACTGTATACTAATTTCTGCTACTTTTACATGACATTTGCTGCCATTTAACACTCAATTAAACACTCAAGTCTGAATTTAACACTCAATTAAATCTTTAGAAGATGTCCAAGAAAGGAATATCCATTTTTCATACTGTACATTGTGTTGTGATTTCTAAATTTAGTTAGTATATAAAACAATTGATTTTAGTCCTGTTTTAGTTTTAATTTAAAATAATGTCATTTTTTTTTTTTTTTACAAATTGCCCATTTATCGGTTAAAAGCCATAACATTGATACATCCTTTTTTAAAATAAAGACAGGAAAATGTATCATTGTGTGTATATTAGAAGTTTAACGTGTATATAACATGTGTATGTGTATACAAGTTGTTTAAAGACTGTATTTGTCTTTATAATTGAAGAATAGATACAATTTTATGACCAGCTTATACATGTACTATATATATATATATATATATATATACACATGTAATGTATATATATATATGTATACATGTAATGTAAATCCAAGGGTTCATATACTTTTTCCTACAACATTCACTTTCAAAAATAAGCATAAACGTCATCGTTCATCATATGTGCTATTTTATTTCCACATGTATAGCAGCTTTGCCTGGTGATTTGATATGTTTGTTGCTGTCTGATACAGTACAGTGGTGGGAGCTGCATGAATTACAGGATCCGTTTTAACCATGAGTTAGCAGGAGCTCACTGCAGGAAATTAAAAGCTAGAGCAACTTCCTTTCAACTTCCCGCATGGCCTCTCATCTCATGCCAGTGCCTTAATGAATAGTAAATTATTAGTCTCTGGCTTCCTTTTTCGCCACAGACAGTTTACAGTAGACATTCACCTTGATTCATCATGGAAAACAACATTTTATGCTATTGTACACTCCAAATAAACATATGGGAGCACTGTATACACAGTAGTTTCATATTGGTCAAATGGAATAACAAAGACTGACATTACAAATGTGAGAATGTAAGACAGCAACTAATGGCTCCAAATTAACCCACAATAGATGTAGCTTTCTGACACCTTCAGACTAGACGTCACATAATACGGTTCTCATTCACATGATGCTTTTAAGTCATGACATCAGTGTCAATGCTAATTCTGCTTTGCAGTCATTTACTAATCAATCTTTTATTATATTATGTTTATATATTTTCATAGTTTTTATGACATTAAAGATATGTTACAAAATATTTCAAAAATGTTCAACATTGATAATAACAAGAAATGTTTCTTGAGCATCAAATCCTTATATTAGAAAGATTTCTAAAGGATCATGTGACTGAGATTGTTGAAATGGCTGCTAAAAATTCAGCTTTGCTATTAGGAATACATTACATTTTAAAATATAATCTGGGAATATATATGAGAACACATATAAAAAAAAATTGGGTGTCAAACCGTTATACTTGCCCAGCTAAATTACTCCCCAAGTCACAACTGTTATAAAAAAAAATCTTCACACTCACTAAATTTGAAAACAATTCAAAAGTAGGAACTAAAACCTCAGTCTGCAGTATTACTGTTTTTACTGCCTTGAAAAAGAACCTCAAGATTTATATATAACCAGACAGTACCTCAGACATTTAGAATTTACAGCTTCTATTCACATAGCAACAATGTCATTTTTAATGCACGTATATTTAAGCTGTAAATATGAATGGGAGGCCTGACCACCAAGAACGCCATGAAAGTTATGGAACACAACCAAAAAGTGTCAGGGTGTTGCCCTGACAGCCTTGTTCTCAGTCTTGTCTTTGTTTAATGTCTCTTTGTTTGTCTTGTGCCTGAGCACGTGGTTGTGTCTTTGTTTGTGTTGGCCATGTGCTCCCTCTGTCCTGCCTCCTAGGCTACTTCCACACGAAGCCAGAGCTTTCCCAATCCTATCTTTTTTTCCCCTCGTCTCAAGAAATATCTGCGTCCACACGAACCTCTTGCCTTTGCTGGTTCATTTTGCATGCGTTTTTTTGTGCTTGTTCCTAGCTAGTATCATTGGTCTTGGTAGAGTTTGCTTTTCAGTGTATTTCAACTAGTCTATTTTGTTTTGGTTTTTTCCCTTTTGTTCTATTCCAGTTAATTATTTTTAGTATTTAGTTTTCCCTCCCTAGTCATAGTTTTTTTTTTTTGCAAGTCTTTACTTTTTATCTGTGTTATCTCTTGTTGTCTTGTCTTTGTGTGTGTTTGTCGTGTTGGTTTCAGCTGTTTCCTGAGTATCTAGCCCTGAGAAAACTATGCCCGCTAAACCATAAGTTATCTCCCGCCAGACCTTAATGGATGTCCATGATACTTAAGACGTGACTTTGCTAAGCGAAACTTTAGATAGACAAACAAAAATGTAAATAAAAATCAATAAATGACAGATTTGTCCTCTAAAATCACCTGCTTGGAATACAAAAATAGTATTCTTGTACTTATACAATGTTTTTAAACCATTTGTTGTTGCTTCAATATCTTAAACATTCACAACGCTTTGTTTCTAGTCAAGAAAACAGTTTAAAGTTTTGATAAAATACTGAATATTATAAAAGCAATCTTTTGTTAAAAGGGTGGCGCTCTCTCTAATGGAGCCATAATTTGACTGCTCTTCAAGAAGACAGCATGGAAACATGAGAGAGAGTAAAGGTTTTGAAGTGCATAGCTGTCTGTTGGGAGCTCTTCCCACACAGAGCCGAATGAGGTTTTTCAGAGAGAGATCGCAGTCTTCCCAATTAAGCAAAGCGAGGGAGACATTTCTTCTGCTCTACCTGCTAATGGTGGAGGAGTCCAGATTCTGAATCAGAAGCCACTTGGTTTCTATCCCAACCAGTGACAGTTACATTGAAATTGACTACCTGCTTTCTCACTCCACCAGTGTGTGAGCAGCAGCAGAAAAAGTAGCGTCAAATCTGTCCCTGGACTTTGCCTGGAATACATATTTATATGGAAAGGTGCATTCTTTGATGAACTTCCTGCCTGTGCAATTACGCATCTGAAAGGGAACAGAAAGACAGGAAGTGTTAATATAGAAAAACAAACTTTTAATTGGGTGTCTATGCGATGTGTTGACGCTCACCTCTGCATTCATATTTGAGGTCTGAGAAGTACACCATCTCTTGTGAGAAAACAAAGAGACCTAGTCTTCCGCCTGCATAAGTTTTGTCATAAATTCTTCCAGAATCTGCCATGATCTTTTTGCCTTCATACATGACCACTCTGAAATATATATAATAAATATGATGAATAAAATGCATATAAATAAGAGTTACTTCCAGAATTCCAATAAGTTTTAATGATCTTTTTAGTAATACCTTATGTGTCCAGTTCTTGGTCTATGAGTCAAATGCCATCTGTAAGCAGTGAAGTCCTTCCATCCCACATTCTTTGGGTCATGCCACAGTGTGCGCACCTAAAATGGATCACATATAGAAATGTTGGCATTAGTATGAAGGGTTTCATACCTGATTTTATCACAGCGAACTAGGTGAAACATACCTGTCCTGGAGTGTCTCCAGTGTGCCACAGGGCGTTTCTCAGATGCTCACCTGGCCCTGTGGTGGAGTTAACCACTTTGATTGACAGCCCTGAGTAACCCTGTGCCTTGGTAGGTGTGCTGGACCAGTAGGTCTGTGTGATCTGCTTCCACATGACCACGTAGAAGCGAGAGCTGGACTGGTATCCAAAAACGAAGCCGGCGTAGTCATCATCCCTCTCAGTGTTGATGAAGAACGTTCCACTGAAGTCGACTGAATTGAACTCATCAAAACCTTTAAAGAAATTTAGAATTTTTGTAATTACACATATTTTAAATTTATTGGCTATGTGTGCAAGGTATTTCTATTTATTCTTGCTTGGGTGAAACTTAATTCTCTGGGGGTTTTTTAAAGACTGAACCTACCAACAGCAATGCCAGGGTCGCAGTTGACTGTCTGAACCAGTTCTTTTCCTTGGTGACGAACCACCCAGTTGGGGTCGATCTGAGAAGTGCCCTTGGGATCCAGAGGAACCATCTGGAATTTGCGGAAGTCTGTTTCACTGATGTCAAAGTTCTCAGGACAGACATCATAGATATCCAGGACATTGTCTTGGTCAAAGTCATCTTTACAGGCGTCACCACGTCCATCGCCTACAAATGGAAGAAGTTTAACCAGTAAGTATAAATCTTTACATTAATAAGTGCAATAGTTATGAATATTCAGATGTTAAACTGACCATCAGAATCCAGTTGATCTTTATTGGGAACCAATCTGCAGTTGTCTTTGTCATCAGGGATGCCGTCATTATCATCATCGTAGTCGCAAGCGTCTCCTTTACCATCCTTGTCGTGATCAGCCTGGTTAGCATTGGGGATGTACGGGCAGTTGTCCAGGTTGTTTTGGTGACCATCCTCATCGATATCCTGGTTGCTGTCACATTTGTCTCCAACACGGTCAGAATCGGAGTCGACCTGTCAGAGTGAAAGTGTAGAATCTTTAAATACCAAAATCTCAGAGTGTCTTTAAAGCTGTATGGCTTTCTTAATTAAAATATTCCCACTAGAATGGGTCTTTTTCTAAAAGGCACAAACTTCTGTTCTAGTTGGCCTATCTGTGAAGGCTTTTTCAGAAAGCAATCTCATGTTCCTGAAGCTTGGCACTACCACAGTCACATTTCAGCATCTAATTAGGAAAGGAGGGGTACATTCCTTCTCTTCAGTTAACCATGGCACAGGTGTGATCCATTCTTTACCTCTGCATATCCTTTGGGTTAATTAAACACTAGTGAGTGTCCCTGAAAAGCCTCCTAGTGCTTTATTGTGTGGCTTTGGATTCAAGGAGAAGAGGATTTACTCCTCCCATACATAGCTTAGTAAAGACTGCGACTACCCTCTGGGTATTTTTTTAGTAAAGGCTCTGGAGCTGAACTGAACAGCTCATAGATATCCGTGGATTATATAATGGTTTGAAACACCTGCGGCATTCACTTACTCGTTTAAGTCTCACATATGTCTCACCTGGTCTGGGTTGTGTTCCAGAGGGCAGTTGTCACACTGGTCACCAACTCCATCGAGATCGGTGTCTTTCTGGTCAATGTTGTACAGATATGGGCAGTTGTCATTCTCATTCAAAATACCTGTCAAATAGAATGAAATAATGGTGAAGACTGATTGAAAACACACTAGAAAAAGTCAGAGTGATTCTCACGAAACCTGTCAAGAAAATATCCGGGTCATAATTTACTGCACAATTGAAATAAAGAATAAACAAAGGAATGAAAAAGAGAAAGAAATTAATTATATTTTGCTGATTTTTTACATTGACATTATTATGATTTTATGTTTAATATTAATATTTTTATTATACAAAAATTTTTTTGTTCTCATATTCTCATTTACCTTTATGCCAAAAAATATTTTTATTATATTCTCATTACTGTAATGTGAAGAAAATCATATATTATTTAAATGGTAGAATTTTTCTATAGGAGTTTTTGTACTGCCTTCAATTTATGCATTAAATAAATAGTAAAAAAAAAAAAAAAAACTGTGAAAAGTTTTTAAAAATTAAAATAATGAGAGTATTAAAAGTATTACAGTACTGAGAATTGGTTTTGTAAAATGTGCTTCTTTATGCAAAATAAAATGATTGAAATATGGATGTTTTCTCTTGGCAGGTTTATCAAGGAATGTCCATGTATGGATAAACAAATAGAGCAGAGTTTCGTACCATCTCCATCAATGTCCACAGCACAGGCGTCACCTTCACCATTGTTGTCAGTGTCGGTCTGGTCTGGGTTGCTGTTGTACACACAGTTGTCGCAGCGGTCTCCCACGTCATCGCGGTCGTAGTCGTACTGTCTTGGGTTGAAGATGAGTGGGCAGTTGTCCTATTTTAAAAGAGACCGCAGTTCAGATGGAGAAACATATGGCAAATAACAGTCAAGTGATTCTCTACAGGGCACGCTCACACGAAGGTTATTACTTTTAGATGTTAGGCTTGTAATTTGGCTGCAGCTGTGTAGGTCTATTTAGAGGAGCGCAACGATAAAAGTGAGCCTTATTTTAGGAATTGGACCAAGGATAATATTGGATTAGCAAGATACACTGCAGGTCTTTCAGAAAGGTACTTCTTTGGTGGAATTTGAGGTTTGTCTCCAAGAGAAACTGAATTTACTTTACACAGCACTTTTTTTCTGTGAAGGCTTTTTCAGAAAGCAATCTCATGTTCCTGAAGCTTGGCACTACCACAGTCACATTTCAGCATCTAATTAGGAAAGGAGGGGTACATTCCTTCTCTTCAGTTAACCATGGCACAGGTGTGATCCATTCTTTACCTCTGCATATCCTTTGGGTTAATTAAACACTAGTGAGTGTCCCTGAAAAGCCTCCTAGTGCTTTATTGTGTGGCTTTGGATTCAAGGAGAAGAGGATTTACTCCTCCCATACATAGCTTAGTAAAGACTGCGACTACCCTCTGGGTATTTTTTTAGTAAAGGCTCTGGAGCTGAACTGAACAGCTCATAGATATCCGTGGATTATATAATGGTTTGAAACACCTGCGGCATTCACTTACTCGTTTAAGTCTCACATATACATACCTGGTCTGGGTTGTGTTCCAGAGGGCAGTTGTCACACTGGTCACCAACTCCATCGAGATCGGTGTCTTTCTGGTCAATGTTGTACAGATATGGGCAGTTGTCATTCTCATTCAAAATACCTGTCAAATAGAATGAAATAATGGTGAAGACTGATTGAAAACACACTAGAAAAAGTCAGAGTGATTCTCACGAAACCTGTCAAGAAAATATCCGGGTCATAATTTACTGCACAATTGAAATAAAGAATAAACAAAGGAATGAAAAAGAGAAAGAAATTAATTATATTTTGCTGATTTTTTACATTGACATTATTATGATTTTATGTTTAATATTAATATTTTTATTATACAAAAATTTTTTTGTTCTCATATTCTCATTTACCTTTATGCCAAAAAATATTTTTATTATATTCTCATTACTGTAATGTGAAGAAAATCATATATTATTTAAATGGTAGAATTTTTCTATAGGAGTTTTTGTACTGCCTTCAATTTATGCATTAAATAAATAGTAAAAAAAAAAAAAAAAACTGTGAAAAGTTTTTAAAAATTAAAATAATGAGAGTATTAAAAGTATTACAGTACTGAGAATTGGTTTTGTAAAATGTGCTTCTTTATGCAAAATAAAATGATTGAAATATGGATGTTTTCTCTTGGCAGGTTTATCAAGGAATGTCCATGTATGGATAAACAAATAGAGCAGAGTTTCGTACCATCTCCATCAATGTCCACAGCACAGGCGTCACCTTCACCATTGTTGTCAGTGTCGGTCTGGTCTGGGTTGCTGTTGTACACACAGTTGTCGCAGCGGTCTCCCACGTCATCGCGGTCGTAGTCGTACTGTCTTGGGTTGAAGATGAGTGGGCAGTTGTCCTATTTTAAAAGAGACCGCAGTTCAGATGGAGAAACATATGGCAAATAACAGTCAAGTGATTCTCTACAGGGCACGCTCACACGAAGGTTATTACTTTTAGATGTTAGGCTTGTAATTTGGCTGCAGCTGTGTAGGTCTATTTAGAGGAGCGCAACGATAAAAGTGAGCCTTATTTTAGGAATTGGACCAAGGATAATATTGGATTAGCAAGATACACTGCAGGTCTTTCAGAAAGGTACTTCTTTGGTGGAATTTGAGGTTTGTCTCCAAGAGAAACTGAATTTACTTTACACAGCACTTTTTTCCACACCTCAGCCTGTAAGCTATGTAAAATTTGGGCGGCTTCTCTTTCTTCATTCATACATGGTGCCAAATGTACAAAAAGTCACTTGACTGGAATGAGCACCTGTGGAATATACTGTATAGACAATAATGTAACTATATTTTACCCTGTCATCAGGAATTCCATCATCGTCATCATCATTATCACAAGCATCACCAACTCCATCCTTGTCATAGTCCTCTTGCCCAGAGTTAGGAAGATTGGGGCAGTTGTCCTTAAAAAAAAAAAGAGTAGTAGTATATGAATATAAATAATAACCACAATGATTTGTATTTTTATAACAAATAAAGCCAATATATGCCAACCTTCTTGCAGTGATAGGTTGCATTCTCGACACACACAAGATCAGCATTAGGCCAGCCATCAAGATCAGTGTCTTCTCCACAGATGTGTCCATTTCCAGCATAGCCAGGTTTGCACTCACAGCGGTACATAGGGTCTGAGAAATGGCCCAGGTAGTTGCAGCGAGCGTTCTTATTGCAGTCGTGGCTTCCATCGAGGCAGGGATTACGAGGTGTGCAGACCTGCAGGAAAAGATGAATCAGTCGGCGCACATTAGTTCATGAGCAGGTGCAACGTAGGTAATCCGTAATCTTTCGATGTTTTCTCATTTACCTGTTTCTTGGAAGCAGCGTCCTCCACTCCTCGACCAAACGGCTGTGGGCCGGAGTAGCGTGAGGGGCAAGGCAGGCAGTTGTAGCCTGGCACTGTGTTCTCACACCTGTGGACTCCATTAAATTCAAAGCAGGCATCAGGGACCTCCTTGCACTGTTACAAAGAGAAAAAGACAATCGGGATGAGATTTTTGCTGCTCACTGCATTCAGTATCAGCCAGGATCATAATATCGGTGCATCTCTAAAAAACTGTGTACTGCACCTCATTGATATCCTTGCAGTTGATTCCATTGCCAGTGTATCCTGTGGGGCATTTTCCACATTTCCAAGAGCCATTTGGGAAGCTTGTACACTGGGCTCCTTCAAAGCAAGGATTTGAAAGGCATCCATCTGAAAAATGAAAATAAGCTTGATTTATCTCGGAAACACAGACTGGTATCATCTAAAGGTTTGAGTGACACTAGAACTCACCAATTGGACAGGCTTGTTTGTTGCAAATCTGGCCGGCCTCTGCGTCTCCCACACAGTCTTTGCCGTCATACATGGGTACTGGATTATTGCAAAGACGTTTACGGTTTTGGACTCCACCACCACAGGTGGCAGAGCAAGTATCCCAGGGTGACCATGGTCCCCAGCCACCACTGACTAAGAAAAAATATGCAACAAAACTTTGGACAATTGCACTTTTTAATAAACAAGAAAATGGACATACTGCATAGGGTGTTTACTTACTCGGACATGGTGATTTCTCACACCTTTCAGTTTGCCGACCTTCACCCTGGCAATCTTTGCCTTCCATTTGAGGTGTTGGGGAGTTGCAGAGACGGATGCGCGTGATAACGCCAGCACCACAGGTGACTGAGCAGGAAGACCAGGGTGACCAGTGACTCCAGCTGCCATCCTGCTTAACTGTTAAAAACAATGCAGGTTATTATTTTTCTCCTCTATTGTGAGGAAAAACCATAGACACTTTTGGCCACTGGACACCACTCACAGCGCTTGTCACACTCCTGAAGGTAGCAGTCTCTCGTCTGCACCGACGTGCCCTCGCAGTTGTTATTGATGCGGTCGCAGGAGCGGCCGCGCTGCTGAATGCCCCTTCCACAGGACACAGAACAATGGGTCCATTCAGACCAGGGGGACCAGCCATCCTCAGCGGAATCGCTCGCTGTCGAGAGAGCAACACGAGACAATAGCAGAGCTATTCCTTCTTTGTAAAGCAGCAAAATGGAGAAAAGCTTTTAATACTGGGCCTTAATGGACTCAATTTAGCCTGGGCAGCTCAAGACAGAGCACTCCAGGGAACCCTGGCATGAACCAAGCAGTTGGAATGCTGGGGAAATGTCAGTGCACAAGGGGATACCTTTCTCCAAATGTGGAAATGGTATTTGCAAACACCCCTGATTATGCCATAAGTTCAAACATATGAGGCTGATATTAATTGAAATCCTTGCTATGCACGGAGAGCCCTCAAGACGTGAAACAGCACCAATCTTCCACCTCTCTTTAACTAATTTAGACAATTATGGCCATCAAGTGATTCAGTGATGCACAAAGCTGTAGTGTTCCTTTCATTAGTTAAACTTCAGTTGAAGTCTATTGTGTGATACAGGAATGACTGTGGATGTTTGGGTAGCAACAGCACTTTCAATAGAAAAAGTCAGAATGTTGCCTGTTAACAATAAAGTACATTCAAGTTCACAAGAAAGTTTTTTTTTTCTCGCTTGCACATTTACTTTTAGTCTGTGGATGAGTCTCTTAAGCTCACCAAGGCTGCATTTATTTGATTAAAAATACAGTAAAAATAGTAATATTATGAAATACTGTTAAAAAAGTGCTTTTTTAAATGTAATGTATTTCTATAATGCAACATTGAATTTTCAGCATCCAATACTTTAGTCTTCAGTGTCACATGATCTTTTAGAAATCATTCTGATATACTGATTTGGTGCAATCAGTGTTGATAAAATGTTGATGATTTTCAAAATAATTTGATGAATACAAAGCCCCCTATTTATTTGAAATAGAAATATTTTGTAACATTATAAATGTATCTAATTTATAAACAACTATATGAATTATATTCAAAAAAATTATTACAATGTCTCTAAGTCTTTAACTCTAATGACTCTAAACTTTGTTATACAGTAACGTTAGTTCAGTTGCACTTACGGGTTCCACATCGAGGGCAGCACTCCCCATCAGGCACTGTGGCGTTTGCACATGGGATTAGGGGGCATGAAATCTTGCGGCACACCGTTGCAGAGTTCTGCAGTTAACACAATGACTCTCATTAATCATTTGTTAAAGGATATGCCACGACTGGAATAAAAACCCATAGCCTCTTGCTGTAGTGCAACACCACACTCAACATTACAATTTTCATTCAAGTCATCTTAAACTTAAGCTTGAGAGTGGATATAAGGTCGTATACAAGTCTGGTTGTATATAAGTCATTGTAATTAGGCATGCAATTATTCCTCAGTATTGATATAACGTGGAACTTCAGAGAGAATAGTCTAAAGGCAAGTATATAACAAATTTAGGCTTACTTTAGTTGACTGAATTTTCTTTAGCTACCTCCATTTCACACTTTTAATTACAGGCTAGGAGGTTAAGGGAAATGGATACACCCGGCTTAAGTCTGCCACAATGGACAAACTAAGACCAGTACTGTGTATCATAGCACACATGACATGGCTCCCGTCTCGCTAACACACAAATTAGTGGCTTAATGACAGAGCAGGCAGCTTTCAGAGTCTGACAGGTACATGTCTGCAGGTTATTGGGTTCTTACCTGGCAAGTGCACTCTGTGCAATCGTCCACTGTCCATTCCTCCTTGTTTTTGTGCACAATTGCATTGTGAAGACAGACACCAGCATGAATGTCCATGCGATTCATGAGCATGTTTTTCTCGTCTGTCTAGAAAACAGAACAAAAATTGAATTTCGATTATGTGGATGGAGTGTGTTAATCTACAGTACATGTCCACTACACAGCATATTCATATGCACCAACTTTTTACTCACCACTTTGCGGAGTTCATTGGACAGCTCTTGCACCACCACACCAAGACCTTTCAGTTCCTTGAACATGGCAGCCAGGTCCTCACATGAAAAGCCACAAATCATCTGCAGATCTACATAGGAGAAATATACAGTTTGCAGTGGTTAAACCTGCATTTGGATTCTCAACTTACGTATATTTTATTTGTATGGATTACTGAAAAGGAAGGATTACCTTTTGTTTTGTGGCCAGTGTAATCAGTCCTGATTGCAGGTCTGGATCCATTTATGGGATTGTCAAGGGTGATGATATCAGTCATAATTGCTGCAAGAGGAAAGGGCATTCAGATGGCTTAAAGTTCATTATAAAAATTATTGAGCTAATGGAAAAGTTGGAAAAAAGACTCATGACAGTGAATGCAGCTATTGCTATTGTTCATTCACTGGCACAGAATTTATGCGCTTTTATTTTATGTTATTTAAAATACAAAATAAAATAAAAAAAAGTAAAATATATTTAAATAAATGTGTCCACCAAATAAAAGTCAGTGTGGCATAATCAAGATGCAAGAAGCATTTTTCTAACTGATTCATATGCATGTGTTCTGCATTACACTTACAGTTTTGGCATCCTTTATTCCTCAGAATTGCCTCCAGTGTGGTACCAAACACAAAGCGCATGTTTTGCAACACCCCCTAAAAAATCCACAAGTGATTAATGCTTCTCACTGTCTCACTTTGGCATGCAACAGGATTCAGAGACAGCGAACCATCCACTCACCATGAACCTGTCCTTCACTGCGCCCTTGCCGATCCTCAGGCTCGCCACACCTGGGGTCTCCTGAGTGAGGATAGTCTGGATAGAAGCATCGAGCTCTGCTGTATTCACCTCCTCACATCCCACATAGAACTGAACCCTGTCCTCCTGCACTAAAAGCGTGATGTTTTTCCAATGTCCCACAGCCAAATCTGCTTCCTCGATGGACACGACCTGTTGCTTGCTTTCAGTGGAAAAAACAATGTCCAAAGTATTGGCTTTCCCATTGGAAATTATTTCGAAGATGGGTCCGGAGCCATCTTTCTTCTCCACGGTCAGAAGGCTTCCTCTCGTGTGCTTGAACTGTTTGAAGTTGAGCAGAAGCAGAAATCCTCTCTCCGCATGGATGGAATCGATCAGGTCCCTGAAGGCGCTCTCGGGAACCGGGGGAATCAGGTCGGGGTTCAGGATCTTGTAGGCGGGGCTGTACGGATCGTCGCCTTTCACCAGAGTCACCCCGTGGTTTTTCCTCGGCACTTGGACGAGCTCAAACAGATCGTAAACACTGTTGTCGTCTCGACTTTCTACCAGGAATTCAGAAGTTAAAGAAATCTCGTTATAATGTACTTGATATTAATGGACAGTTTTGATTTATTCCATGGCTCTCTAGAGTAGATACTTGATTCTGATTGGTCAGTTCAGCGGTCAATTTTTTTTGACCACTCATACATCTCCTTCATACGATAGCTGCGCTTGTCTCTATAATCCTTTGATAAAATTAAACTTAAATTATTAATTTTTTTTTCATAAATGTGACCCTGGACCACAAAACCAGTCATAAGGGTCTTTTTTTTAACATTTAGATTTATATATCATCTGAAATCTGAATAAATAAGCTTTCCATTGATGTATGGTTTGTTAGGATAGGACAATATTTGACCGAGACACAACTATTTAAATATCTGGAATCTGAGGGTGCAAAAAAAATCAAAATATTGAGAAAATCACCTTTAAAGTTGTCCAAATGAAGTTCTTAGCAATGCATAACCTATTACTAATCAAAAATTAAGTTTTGATATATTTACAGTAGGAAATTTACAAAATATCTTCATGGAACATGATCTTTACTTAATATCTAATGATTTTTGGCATAAAAGAAAAATAGATAATTTTGACCCATACAATGTATTGTTGGCTATTGCTACAAATATAGGCTACCCGTGCTACTTATGGTTTTGTGGTCCAGGGTCACAAATGTATTTAAGTAGCTGTGTAATAAGTGGAATAATGCATAGAAAGCCAGTCATTATCGCAAAATAAACTCATTCATAAACCCCTTCGCCCTATTGGAGTTTACTTTGCGATAATTACCAACTGACTGTCAATTATTCCTATAATATTTAACAGCTAGTTATACTTTAAACCACAACAGCATTCACTCAAAAACGCTAAACGCCATCAGTTACAGATTAGTTGGTTCCTTTGTATCACCGCTCACCTGCGACTCTCGCGCTCTCGCAGCTCCAAAGCATCAGTAGCAAAAAGATTGCAGTTGACTTCATTTTATCACTTATTCTTGTACCTATCGGAAATCACAAATAAATATATAAATTATTGAAAATTCAGCAAAACTTAACCTTAACAGGTCAGAACAATCAATTATTAAATATAAGAAAAAACGCACCTTCCAAGAGTTTAAAACAGCAGCAAATCCAGGGTAAAGTAATATAATTCCTAAAATGCGTCAATCAAAGGTCATTTCAAAATGAAGAAATGATTTTTCTGTTTAACCGCGGTCTACAGCATACGGTGTTTCTTTGCTGTAGTTACAGTGGCCAATCTAACTATTACAGAAGAGAACAAAGTGCTATTTAAATCGTTTCATGACATTCCTGAGCGCGCGTCTCCTCCAATCAGATGCTGGAAGGAAAAAGGGACGAGCTTGCGTTACCTCACAGAGCGTTTGTATGAGTTACACACGAGGGGGAAAACGCACCACATTCCAACGAACACATTCCATAAACATACTTTTGATTTTCCTGACCGCTGCTTCCGTTTAGTAGCCTACCTTTTTATCTGCCTCGGTCCTAATTATTTTTGTATCCATGTACTGTTGCTTGTTTTGTCATTCAATAATTCCTGTTATTTCTTGTCACCGAAGTCTCTACCCTACCGTTCCTTTGTGTAGCTTACATATTTTATTTGAATCTGTCCATAATGAATGACTAAAACGTTGTCACGTTCAAGTGGCTACTTTATTTTAGAGCATGTGTTTTATGTAACGAGTAGGTAAGCTTTATTTGAGTGCTCGGTGCCATGGACAGCATCTTATAGGATGCTCGTGGAAGTGCTGCAGTAACACGTCTCCCCGCTAGAGGCCGTTCTGTGGTTATTTGAACACCTGGGTCTCCTGAGTGATTTCAAATGTTGATTTCTGTAAAAGTTGCTTATACTTTAAAGCAGCTTAAATTGATAAAATCAGTTTTTATCCTATTATATGTGGTAGGTTACCATTAAGCATTAGAGACTTTTTTAAGCTAAAACACTGAAACGTTTGTAAAATACAATTCACAAAATAAAAAAATAGGCTAACATTAAAAGTATTAAATTACTGTTTGGCAAAGTAATATTGAAAATGTTGCTAAAATTTCTCAAATTTAAAACACTTCTGACAACTTGCCCCAGCATGACATTTATGAAAATATAGGTCATTGTTTCGGATCAAATTCACATCTGTAGTTGACTCTTGAATTTTGCAGTTTTATCATGTTTACTTGTTAACCCAGAAATGTTTCAAGAATATGAAGGTTTGGAGGATGCAAGTTGTACAAATTAATATTTAATCAATTAATTTTAAACATTTTAAATGTTTGAAACCAGCATAAAATTATGTGTATCTATCAGTATAAAAATAGGTATGTGTATGTATGAAAATCTATCCATACTAAAGGTTAAACAATCTGAATAAAAATTTTTAAGGTGAGCCAGGTGGAGCTGTTTTTTGTTTTCAAAAATGAAAATTCAAGTTGTTCAAAACCTGTATGAGTTTCTTTTTTTTCCTGTTGAGCATGAAAAAAGATATTCTGAAGAGTAACCATTGGTAGCCATTGACTTCCGTAGTATTTTTTCCATACTATGGAAGTCAATGGCTACCGTCAACTGTTTGGTTACCAACATTCTTTAAAATATCTTCTTTAGTGTTCAACAGAAGAAAGGAAAGCACAGGTGTGGACCAAGTGGAGGGTGAGTAAATGATGACAGAATTTTCATTTTTGGGTGAACTGTCCCTTTAAGGTTTGATCTTTGACCAGCCGAGTTAGGATGATTAAAAGAGGATCAGCCAACCATTTCCTATTTCTACTCAAAACAGTCTAGTTGTACGATTCAAGGATTTGTGAGAGGAAGTTTGCAGACTTCTATTGCTTAAACCTGACGCCCACCTTGGTGGTTGTTGATTTTTCCGTGAAACATAACGGGAATGAAGACACTTCTTCAAGTGAATGTGCATTTTTGCTTTTCACAGTGATGAATGTCTAATTTGTGAGCAGCTGTGGGATTCAGCTGAAGTTTAATCGGACTGGCCTGGGAGACGTCAGACAGGGGTGGTAGCTGTATTGTTTGGAAGGTCAGAGTGATAAAGCTCACCTCAGAGACCTCTCTGGACAGATGTAACCGATGATACAAGAGGTTATACATCAGCCATCACTGCTTTGTGTTTGCTCTTTCTGCCCCGTGGCCATGCAGGCCTATTGTGCTCAGAAATATGGCACCCGGTCTCAAGAGATACTGTCAGTCTGAGCGTCTGCGACATCACTCAGCTAAACGGCTTCCAAACCTCTGTCATGGAAACCATGCTTTTGCTCAATGACACACGCACACTAGCTTCTTGAAGTTAAGAGCTTCTGTGGAACTTGAGTTGACCGGTTGCAAAGGTGAAGGAGAAAATATTCCAGTTATGGGACAGCTGCTTACATTTTGTGTAAAACATCATAAATAAATAAAGAATCTTTCACATTTTCAGAGTTTATACATATTTTCTGGATTCTTTTAAAGCTTTCTTGTAAGCAGTAAGCATCAGATGTGTAACTGATGTCTGAGCTGTCATGGCACGCACAAGTCCAGGAGATAAGTGAGTAAGATATGATCCATCTGACTGAGCAAATATCTACTCACTGCCCTATAAATGTAGGAGGGGCAGGCCATTTCAGTCCTGTTATTACTTATCAGTTCTCCAGATTTAAAAACAACCTTGCACACCCACCATTTTACTAAACTTTTTTTGCTAAAAAACTTTGCAAAAAGTGCGATGGGGGTTATTTAAGCTTGTTTGGACTCTTACATGCACAGAAACGTAGATCATTTCTGTGATGTGGGCGGTAGGAGTGTACAGAAAGTTTTAAGAGGTTTATTTCAGGCAGAATTAACTGAGTTTTATGTGTACAAATAAAGCATAAAGAATGCTTTCTTCTCTAAAAATAACTTGAGAATTCAGAAGTAGATAAACCCATAAACTAATAAACAACAAAATCATCTCAATATATGTTTTGTGTATGTATGTGTGTGTGTGTGTGTGTGTGTGTATATATATAAACACACACACATATACACACACACACACACACACACACACACACACACACACACACACACACACACACACACACACACACACACACACACACACACACACACACACACACACAACAAGGTAATCTCAATTAGTCTTTGATTTAATATTGCTTCAATAATACCTCTCTCTAATTAAAACAATCTATCCAGTACATTCAGTATATATTTATAATACTTTCATTTTCATGTACAATTTTTTTTTTAATTTTTAATTTTTCAAAATAAAATGGAAAAAAATATTATATACAGTATACATATAGATATTGCTGACTGGACGACTCTCTCTCTCTCTCTCTCTCTCTCTCTCTCTCTCTCTCTATATATATATATATACACTTTTAAATATTTAGAAAAGTTGTGAACAGAATGAACTTAATGCAACCTAAGAGTGTGTAAAGTCTGTGGCTAGATCATTATAAATCATTCACTGAACAAAAATATTTTATTATTTTTCAGGATGAGCTATATTAAGCCCCACTGTCTTAGATCGTCCCAAAGAAACCTAATGGACAGGAATACCTCTCCATACTAAACCAAAACAACCTTTCTCTCTGAGACCAACCAAGCGCTGGAGTGTTTATTCAGAGACACTTAAGCATCTTGTTTATGTCTCTCAGCAAGTTATATGCAAGAAAAGCTTTATTGAAGAACGTTAAATCAGCAGAATGGCATGTTCATCTGAATTCATCTCTAACCTGAGGTCACAGGCCACACAGGATCAAGTAACCAAAGAGGCAAATTTGGTCTGCATATTTTGTCATGGACTATTTTGTATGACTGTTTTGAGTCTGAATGTAGTAATTCATCCTTAAATTGGCCTTGAATTAGCACAAAACAGCTGGAGCGTTTCAGATGTAGGATTATAATGGACTGTGACCACCTGTGCAGCTGTTTCAGTAATCCACTCTTTACCTGTAATATCAGAGTAGAGCCATTGACCAGCAGATCAAAAGAGCAGAAGGAGATTTGTTTCCACAGGTCCCCGTATTATGTGACTTGCTAAATATCTTTCAGTGTCAGAGAATGTTTTCCGAGTCCGTTCCATCATCTTATTAGCAGAAGGTTACGGTGTGCCAGCTTCCTTTTAATGTGTTTCCATGCACAATGTAATTTGAATTCCTGAGTCTAGTTAGCGGTAAAAAAAAAAAAGAAACGCATGGTGTTCTGAATTATTTTGCGGTGGTTGCCTGAGAGCAAGCCACTTCATTCCACTCCTGAAGATTCACACCATATTTGGCCAGTTTGAACATCAGGTTGTTCGATGTAGGGAACATTGTGTGACATAACAGTTGATATTGTTAATTGCACGGTAGCCTGATTGGTACTAATGATTTGCATATGCTCACAGAATAGTTTGAAGCTATTTACAGGCAAATATTGTTAAGTATAAAATTCATAACTCTAGGAAAATGCAAGTAGTCACTTTACAAACATAAAATTTGATTAACATTATTTAAAAAAATAAAATAAAAATGTATGTTTGTATATTTTTGGTTTAAATGGGGTTTAAAAAATAGTAAAATGTTCAAAAGTGGTACTGATGCCACAATACAACATTAATGTTGTCTTTGCAAATAATTAAAATAAAATTAAACTGATCAAAAGTTACAGTACAGACATTTATAATGTAAAAAAAAATATTTCAAATAGATGCTGTTTATTTTAACTTTCTATTCATCAAAGAATCTTGAAAAAATGTATTGCAATTTCTGAAATAATATTGAGCAAAAAAAACTGTTTTCAACACTGATAATAATAAGAACCATATCAATAATTGAGTACCAATAATAATTTATAATATTTTTCAGTGTCAGAGAATGTTTTCCGAGTCCGTTCCATCATCTTATTAGCAGAAGGTTACGGTGTGCCAGCTTCCTTTTAATGTGTTTCCATGCACAATGTAATTTGAATTCCTGAGTCTAGTTAGCGGTAAAAAAAAAAAAGAAACGCATGGTGTTCTGAATTATTTTGCGGTGGTTGCCTGAGAGCAAGCCACTTCATTCCACTCCTGAAGATTCACACCATATTTGGCCAGTTTGAACATCAGGTTGTTCGATGTAGGGAACATTGTGTGACATAACAGTTGATATTGTTAATTGCACGGTAGCCTGATTGGTATTAATGCTCACAGAATAGTTTGAAGCTATTTACAGGCAAATATTGTTAAGTATAAAATTCATAACTCTAGGAAAATGCAAGTAGTCACTTTACAAACATAAAATTTGATTAACATTATTTAAAAAAATAAAATAAAAATGTATGTTTGTATATTTTTGGTTTAAATGGGGTTTAAAAAATAGTAAAATGTTCAAAAGTGGTACTGATGCCACAATACAACATTAATGTTGTCTTTGCAAATAATTAAAATAAAATTAAACTGATCAAAAGTTACAGTACAGACATTTATAATGTAAAAAAAAATATTTCAAATAGATGCTGTTTATTTTAACTTTCTATTCATCAAAGAATCTTGAAAAAATGTATTGCAATTTCTGAAATAATATTGAGCAAAAAAAACTGTTTTCAACACTGATAATAATAAGAACCATATCAATAATTGAGTACCAATAATAATTTATAATATTTGAACATCGACAAATCAGCATTTTAGAATTATTTTTGAAGGATCATGTGACACTGAAGACTGGAGAAGTGCCTGAAAATTAATAAGTTACATTTTAAAAGAGTTATTTTAATTGTAATAATATATCACAATATACCTTATTTTACTGTCTTTTTGATTAAATAAACTCAGCCTTGTAGCTTCCATATTACCTCTACATTTTTTAAGAAAATTGAATTGCATCATCTTGGTAATTTCATAACCAGACATTTATTAACCTCAGTGGTGTAGTGGTCTGTTCTCAGGATGTAGTTAAAATTCAGTCTTGCTCATAGCGTTCTTTTTCCTCGTGTAACTTAAAAATGCACTTGCCATCTTTGCACTCTGGCAAACTGATTAATTCTCATCTGTTAGTTGCTTATCGGAGAAGTGGAAACATCTGTACATTTTCTGCAGAAGCACAGCCTTGTTGACCCAGGCGGCAAGAGTCCACATGCCGTCATTATTCCTGAGAGCTTTCACCATTATGCTACTGTTGTCAATGATCTTATCACGACTGAGGCAGACACACGGCATCAAACCAGACAGCCTTTAACCCACATCAATCCATCAGTGAATCACATTAAAATTCTTTAATTATTCACATAAAACCAATAATTTTGTAATTCTAATGCGTTTTATAATTCAAAAATATTTATTTTATAATAAAATTATAATAATTGATTCATTTTAATAATGTAATTCAGCAGGATCTCTGCAGCAGGGCTCCATTTCCTTTAATTCTTCATGAATTTTCGAAACGAATATCATAAATTCTCATGTGTTTCCTTTTATAATTTGTAGATCAGAACAAAACCAAAAGAAATAGGGTACTATGGTTTACTAAAATATTAGTTCACACCAGTGTCTATTATTTTGACCGTGCTTTTGTTAAAACTAATAATTTACATTTGTAATGATGACTTCTTGGCATGAATCAACAACAATGTTTAGCCGTTTCCTCTCGATATACCAATGAACATTCCACCTACACATACACAAACACTCCAATCCCAAAGTACCAACTGTAATAAACTCGACTGCACCACCCATATTTGGGGATATTGGAAGTTCACCTGCCATGCCCACATACCTGACATTGTTTCATACTATAGGAAAATTTCCCCGTACACATTTACACACTCTGAGTCATTCCAAGCAGACTGAACATCACTTTTATTTAACCTGTTTCACTCAGCCAATGGGACGGTTTTAAAAGTGGTAGTTTGGAAGCTAGTTGTCTCAATGGGATGGTACTTTAGCGTCACTTCTGTAATTGCCTCCGGGTTCATACTTACTCAGAACTGTGCTGTCCTGCTAAATGTTTTCTGGAAGAACTGGCCCAGACGTGCTTGACATCCCAAAGCTCAGCCATTTCGCATCGACAAACACGCAATTAGCCAGAAATCTTTCTTATGTCTTGCACAGCCTAGGCATAAAGGGGTGTCAACCTTGTTCTAGGTAATAGTACACATGGATGTAATTTACTCAGGTACACACTTGTGCTGTATTCTTCTGTTTTTCAAGACATGTTGCTAAGTTAGAGCTGCTAATTTATTAAATATGTTTGTGCGCTTGATGACTAAGCGCATACAATCCATGCCCTCTGCTAATTATATCTTTGAAGAAATGTGCTAACTTTGTTGTTGTTTTTTTAAAATAACTTTTTCACTGTATTTCTCAGTGCTTGAATATAGTTGCTGAAAGATGTGACATTTGGGATCATTTTAGGTTCACATTACTTATAAAAATCACAAAGTCTTTACAGCATAGGGTTGGCTGTAAAGAAATGGAACAACACTATATTTTTCAAGAAATGGAAAGGCAGTAATGTAAAATGGGATATTTTATGACATGAATGAGACATTTTTCTTAATGTTGGTAAGTAAATTTGGGAAACATGATACTTTATGGCCTCTTGTAATGCAATGAAGCATGGCAAACCTTTCATTGATTATGTCAGTCATTGCCAAGTCATTGATAATGTGTAGACAGTTGTGTCTTTAGCTTTGAAAGGGAATACTGAAAGATTTGGCTCCCCAGAAAGGTATTTTTATGTAATATATATACTGTATATATATATATATATATATATATTACTCTCCACCATAATATCAACAACATTTTTAGACTGCTGCTTTTGATTAGCATGACCTTTGTTTTGTGATATTGTTGCGCTGTCGATACTTCCATTGTTTTCTGGCTACACACTATATGAAATGGAAAAAAGTTGTTTTATTTCAACAACATTTTTAGACTGCTGCTTTTGATTAGCATGACCTTTGTTTTGTGATATTGTTGCGCTGTCGATACTTCCATTGCTTTCTGGCTACACACTATATGAAATGGAAAAAAGTTGTTTTATTTATCGGACTTGTTGACTTAAGTCATTTGGCAAACCGTGGGAGTATTTATGCTGTTAAGGGTTACCGTGACTTGAAGATTTTATATTGTGAGATACCTGACATAACAGAGACATCCTGGAGACCACGGCAAGGTCATTAGATAAGAACACTGGGAACTGAGAAAATAAACTGAAATTGTTATATAGCTTTTAATGGATATTGGACTTTTGATATATAAAAATATTCCATATTTTGGTTTTCTTACAAATAATATGATCATCTGTTGCTGTTGTACATTGTAATATAATATAATATAATATAATATATGAATAACTGTTTTATCACTGGTCATTGATAATATGTAAAAAATATGGTTTATGCAATAAATCCAGCAGAAACTCCAGCACAATCAGCAGATTTTAAAACGCTCATGACAGACGTCACTACCTAAAGCTCAAAGCAATTGGCTGCCACCAGCTTTTTCACTTTAGATTTGCGTAATTTCGTGCATTCATCTGTTTTTGGGTGCTGTTGTACTCTTTTGGCACTTTTCACAAACCTGCTATAAATTCCCACATTTGCATGTATTTTGGCGGACACCTCTCATTACGTAATTGTGCACAGAAACGTTTCTCATGCAAAATTTATTCTGGATTTAAAGAGGTGCATTCGCACATAAATTGGATTTCTGTAATGTTGTTTCATCCAGTTTATTCTAAATGAATCGACCTGTTATTTGTATAAAACACCTAAACCATGTTCTTATAAGGAGTTTACATACAACCTCACCTTACTCTCATGCACTATTCTCAAAACCGGTTAGAACACAATAAACTGTTTTATGGCTACATGTGATCATGTGTAAATGCTCTCAGTTGCCAGCTGTGCGTATGCAGGCTTCATTTTGTCATGTAATTTTTCCTTATTACTCAGAAAAAGTTATTTTTGTAGAGACTCTATTCTATACCTAATATACGTGGAGTATGTGATTTTTGCATACATATGATTTAATATGGTTGTAAATTTTATTGCACATGTAGAATAAATTCATGATGAATTATGATTTCTTGTCAAAACTTTAAATTTCAGATTTTAACTATTAAATATGTACGTATGCATGAGACCCATAAAACTCACTTTCTGAACATCTGCCCAGCTTGAATAAGATAAAAGATTCTGAAGAATAACACCCCCATGCTGAGTAGTGTTGTCTCGCTTGCGGTTTTCCCCTGTCAAACTATCTTTTTCTTTTATCCTTCCTGCTGTGTCTGTGAGGAAACGATGAGCTGTGGGAAGGGGTGTAATGAATAATGCTTGAGAAAACATTTTTAAAGCACATGTGCTGTCACGACAGGTTTAGCTCAAACTGTTGTTTTTTGGACGATGAGCGTCGTCTACACAACAACAGACAAAACAACAGTTGTGGTGAATATATTCAGGTCTTCACCAAGGATATAGCATTTTCCCCCAAAGGCATGCATCCTTCAACATGTCGATTCTTGGGGCAGCCAAGCTTTCATCAGCTTTATTAAAGACATTTTGATGAAAAAAGTGGTCCCACCCTTCGAGAGTGAGAGCACAGCTGGAGCATTGTGTCTGTCCATGAGGGGTCTTCCTGAAGATTTAATCCAAAATAGGCATTCGTCTCGGTGAATAAGCTCAGCGCACTGTGTTCTCATGCTTACCATCTGTATTCTATGAAAGACGGCATGTTTGCGTTTCACTTTTGTATATACAGTTGCAACCAAGGATGCAGTGGTTTTGTCCGCAGCAAATGGAGAATACTAAAGTTCATTAGGAAAGCATATTTCTCAATGAGTGCCACCAAAACTTTTCACTGACAGCAAGTCATGTCGCTCCTATGACCTTTGTTAATGACCCTTGAGATTATTTTACTCCATTGGAATTCTTTAGGAGGCCATACATCCATTCATACATTCCTTGATATTCAGGTCAGGCAAACACAAGCCACACCTTACTGCATTAGTTAACTGTGGTTTCAACGAGTTCATATTAATGAGCATCAAAAAAAATTAAAATTAAACAATATTTCTGAATTAAATTACAATATAAATTGGTGGAAGGTGGCTCCTCCATTTCTAACAGTTATTAATTTTTTTGTGCATTTTATTCTTTTAATTCAAATTTATTTTCCTATTTAATTTTTTTTCTTCTATGACAGTCCTGTGGAGTCTTCATTTCATCATAGATGACTTTTACAAACCTTGTATGCGTATTCCAGAAATGTGAAACAGGTGACACATACTTAATCAATAACATTCAGTTTCTGATTATGAGATGTGTAATTTACTCACAGAAAAAAGGACAGATTGTTTATCACCACAATGCACTCTTTTTTCAATATGATTAGAGGTTTAGCTGAAGCAGATGAATCATTAGATTCTTGACTGATCTGTTCAACATAATATTTGTTTTATTGAATTCATGTGATTATTTTGAAAATCGTTTGTCTTATAAATGCTAAATTACTCATACGCCACAATGAAAAGTCTTCACAGAATGTAGAATTGTACGCAAAATATTCAAGGACATCCACGGAGAGACTAAATGTGCTAGGAATTATGCTTTCTCTTTTATGTTTTTTGCTTTGGTGTCATAGTCATACTAGCTTTTTGGAGCCTTTTCTAATACATCACATTGTGGCACATAAATGCATTCATGCATTGCGAGTCTAATAGTTCATTCCCAGTGGATGTCATTGGCAGGCTTCGTTGAGTCTCTCTTCAGCGGTGCACTCAGCTGGATCTTGTTTTTATTCACTTGATGTATTGTGCAGAAAACAAACACGTCTGCTGCTTTCAAAATGATTCGCATAAAGCTGATGACCATCTACATATCTTAGAAATGGCAGAAAGAAAACACCCTTAACCTATTATTTGAAGTCATGGTACAGAGCATAATGAGCACAAAATGCAGGTTCAGTGTATATCACAATTTTCTCCAGACAGCTAGCCAGTCATAAATGTTCTAGTAGGGTGACCATACGTCCTCCTTTTCTCGAACATGTCCTGGCTGGGATTTCTAAATTTCCTAAAATGTCCATGTTTTGGCTTTGTTTTCCAATTGTTTTAATACTTGCGCTAAGGGAATGACTTAAAAAAAAAACCTGGTTTGACCAATAGCATACAGGCATTGTACATAATCGACCAATTGTGGCGTGCGAGAAGGTAGAATCTACAGAGAACTGTATATAATACATAATATAATTATATAATACATATAATATATTAGGAATACAGAGCACGTCCATTGAGCAAGCAAAATAAAAGCAAAATAATTTGTTTTTGATGAAATCATCAAAACAATGCCCTACCGTATTGCAACGCATCAAAGCAGTGAATCCAACACAGTCAAGAATAACTTAAAGAGGTCGCCATCGTTTAGTAAACTGTGGAGCTTTGACTCTTACTGCTGACTTGAATGGTGATGCTTCCCGTTTGTCAGTTGATGGCCTTTCATTTTTAACCAGAAATGTGCACGCTGCTTTTCTGATGTTCACTGAAGTTTTCCGTGTCTTTTTCCCGTGGCACTTGAAATGTTTCCGAAACTTTGCAGGGTGTAGCCTCTGTGTCCGAAAAAGAAAGTTTCATACAAATTCAGAATGGATTATACCCTAGAAAGACCTTCTATTCCACAGAAGGGGGTCCACAGAAAAGTTCAGTGAAAAAAATAGATACAAATAAAATAATATAAAATTAAATACACAAATAAATAAATCATGAGGCTAATAATCACAATTATTTCATTCTATTGACAACCACAGTTTCTATATAGATACAGAAAGTAAATATTTTTGACATAATATTTTCGACACATTTATGATTTTTTTCTTTCCAGTTCCAATAGGAATTGATTAATTAAAAAATCTAAAGAAAAAGTGGTTCCTAGCAAGAGGACCATCTTCGTTCTGGGGGTCCATGCCATTTGAAAACTAGTGAATTGCTGAGGCTAAAACTAGGTTGTATCAAGTGGGCCATCAGTGCCATCTCAGAAGTGTTCATCTTTAGCATTTCTTTGACTTTGCTAGGATACCCATCAGAGGAATGCATCTCATTTAGGAACACAAAGCTGTAATAAATTAGCCTTTTTTTTTACGACTGTAGTAATTCTTGACTGTGGCTATTATTTCTGTAATCTGACCTTGCCAAGCACATAATCTTGGCTTTTTTCCATGTCCTCATTCCTCCAGTCACACTGTGTACAAGGACCCATTATCACGTTCATCACAAATAATAAGTCCATATTCACTCTGCTGTATTTCATCTCATTTTGCATTAGTGACTTCCTCAACATGGTAATTTGTAGTATTAAATGCCAGCCACATTTTATCACTTCATTTATTTATGAGATTAAATTACGTTTAAGAATGGATTTTCAATGTAGCTGTCTGGATATTTTTGGTACAGTGGATAATGCTTTATACAGACGCTCTTGATATGCTATTAGAATGGTTGTTGGAGCAAGTATGAATATGAAACTCCCATGGTGCAGTAGGATACAGCAGCAAATATTACAAAATTGCTAAGTGATTATTATATAAACATGATTTGACATAATGCAGAACATCATGATAAAACCTCACAGAGCCTAGAGTAGCTGTGAAAAACTGCATAAGGAAGCATGAGGTCCAGATATGGTTCTGTCTCTTTCAGCTATTGTTTGTAGTGACCGAACTATTGCAAATGTTGTGTTGCCAAGCGATAAAACAACCAGCATATGATCTTTTGTCTAATTGGTCTCTGATATCTCCAAATACTTCTCCTGACTCACTTCCAAAGGAAAACAAACAGGAAATAAAAAAAGGCTGTCCTGATATAAAGAGACCACAGGAGACAGCTGACATATTGGACATTATACATGGAGTTTTTGTAGATATTTACTGCTTTTGAACACTTTAAGATGCCTGTTATAAAACCCTTAAAATTGCATTCTTGTTTGGAAGCTTTTGATCTTCTCATCTTTTATTTTCTTGAACCAGAACCTTAAAACTGTCAACATGATTGGCTGGCAGGATTTTTTGATTACATAATCCTATTGTCTATCCTGACTGTAATAGCAGACTTGCCACCCCTGTAACAAATTGAGACCATTCCATGAAAACTCTCTTTAGCCACAAATTAGTTTCATTTTCTTGCCTGCAGGGGCAAGGGAAACATGCCAAATTATCACTTTATATGGAAATCTGGACATTCTCCAAGACTCTTAATGGAGTCATAAACGGACAAGGGGTCCTTTCCTTCTCTCCTGCATTGTGTGGAGTCACAGAGGTCATGTTTGCTTGGGTTTCCAAGCACAAAAGCAGTCAAGGTTTGTGCTTCTCTTACAAACTTTAACACCCGAATACATGCCAATTTGTTTGAGCATGGGTTTGATAATGGCAATGAATAAAATCTGGTTCAAAATAAGAAATGAAAAGAATAAATGCCCAACAACACCCTGAACAATAAGTGATAGTGTGAATTTGTTTGTTTATTTCAGAATTATTGTAAAAAAATGCAAAAAAAATTTACATTTTGCAATCTAAGACCCTGCCAACTAAGTAACAAACTTATTTAAATGTTCATTTTGTTTTTATTTGTTAAGTCTACGGTATGTTATAAAAAGGGGACTGTTCCTTGAAAAAGACTCTGTTCAATATCAAATAAGATCTAAAGTAAAAACAAATCACAATGGACTTGAAGTACTATGATGTAATCATAATGGATGCCCATGATTGTATGAAGCTGGACATTTTGTTCTCAATTTATATGATTATTAGGAAATTTCGCTGTGGCAATCACTGGCTTATAAAATCTATTTGTTTAAAAACACTAGAAGTAATCGTTTATGCTTAAGCCGAGGAGCCTGCAAAGTGTCCTGTGTTATGCAAACACCTAATAACTTTCTACAATTAAATTCCATTGTATTAAATTCCTGAACATAGTAACAATTTCCTCTTTGGTTTCTAACATCTGTAATTTTCACTTTATATAAGATTTTGTCACTTGGCAATAAAATACTCTGGACAGTTCCAGAGCCTTATGTTGGTTGGACACTTTATCAAGAAGCACAACACATGCACATTGATAATGTGTCACATGCACATGCACATGTGCACCATCTGGGCATATTTATGGGAGGAATAGCTGTCTTGTTCCTGGTTCTTTTTCTGTTTGCCGTTGCCTTAACAGGGTCATCCTTCAAGATCTGCTCACTTTGTCCTCTCAATGGTCAGTCACATGGCTCCCCTAAATCACCTATACAGTTTCCTATTTTTGCCTGTCTACTTTGCAGAAGAATAGCTCTAGTACGTATTACTAATAAAATATCCTAAATTCTTAATTAAAGAAGGCAACAAGAGGGAATGCCTCAGCTGAAACTGAATAATGTTACCTTTTCTGTTAGTGAGGACTTGGTCAGACAAAAATGCAATTCTCTTTAGCGCTTTAAATGGATATGCTAATTTCTTTTAAATAAAATGTATTTATTTCAATCAATTTTCTTCTGTTTACTTCTGTATATTTTATTTAGTTTATTAAGGAGATTTTTAAGAGAGATTTGTGTTTGTGTCTGTGATAACGTCATTGTCAACCAACCCCCGGTTTGCAAGTAAAATAGGAAGTCCGACTCATTTTAACAAATTGATTTCAGTTTTCAATTCTCTGTGGGTTTGTGGTTTAAAACAGTGTAACCAGAAAAATATCCCAAACACAAACACAGAAATGCTTCACGAATCTAGTCAGGCAGGAATCGAATCGAGGACCCCAAATAGTTCCGTTTCAAACTCATGAGTCATGACGTAATCACGCAGTCCTTGGCAAAACAAAGTTGTCAAGGAAATCAAAACGCCAGTTTCACTTGTATCTTAAAAGTTTTGCACATTTGAACAAAGTTCTGTTTATTAAAACCAAATATTACGCTATAAAAACTAACTTCTTGTTATTCATTCAATCTGAGCAGTTTTCAAGTCAGCAACTCACCGATTAACCAGACACTCTGTGAGTTGTTAACTCACCGCTCAGATTGAATGAATTGTTCAGTTCGAATCACGGATGTCCATTAAAACAGTTAAAATACTTTACTGAAAAAACACGTCTACATTGAACAATTAGTAATGAGAGGTAAGTAGTTTGCAAACTTCCGTGCATAAACACGGTTAAAAATTGGCACATTTTGGTTAAAACATTAAGTAACATTTGTTGATAATTACACTTTACACATTACTAATCCGTGTTGCATTCATTAAGTACAGCAGCACTTTTTTTTGTATCAAGTCTGTGTTTCTGGTTGTAATCAGTTTCTCCTTCGTGCGGGTAAATGCATGTGAGGGACAGAACTTTTTAATGAAATGTGCTGTGCTCTGCTTATTTTCTGCAGTCCAAATAATGCCTCCAAATCATGATGTGAGGAGAGTTTTATTATTGTTATCATGACAACGGATAGACCAGTAACAGCTGTAAGTTCAGACTAGTTATTTGAAGCTTTATTTTCCATAATTGATGTCTTGGGCTTGCTCACTGAGGGACTAAGCCTCGAAAATGTCATGCTATACTATTGTGCTAACTGCTGTGAAGTTTATAAGCCCTGGTGACTAAGTATTGTTTGTCTGGCAGCCATGTACACATAATGCCATTGAACCTGCCATTCACACCCAAAGTAGGTAAGTACTCTGGCTATGTGGGAAATGTGTTACACTGTCAAGACGTTCAAAGCTGATTTCAGAAATCTCACAGGAAATATTGTAGGCTTTACAAATTTTGCTGTAAAATGTAAAGGATCAGTTTACTCTAAAATGAAAGCATGTCATTCCAAACTTTTTTTTTTAATGCAAACTTTTTACATATGAACTTTTTTTAATGTGAACACAAATTGATAAATATAATAGAATGGAGATTGCATGCTTTTTTTTGTACATAAAATGTCACTTCATGGTAAAGGCTTGCTTACACCAAGATAAATGTTTGGTGTGAAAAGTTTATGCTATAAACATTTTAATTTGAATGAATGAACGGCAGTTCATAAACATTTACATGTTGTTGGTGCTACACAGTTTCAATACTGAGAGGTGTTCTAATCTCTTTTCTACCCTATTCCTAAGAAACGTAAAAAACAATAAGATTTGTGCTGTTGGTCACAAAAACAATGTGACTTGATGGCTTTTTTAAAATATGTAAATACCATTTTACGTTCTTCTATGTGACAAGCAGGTTTCAGAAATGAAAGGTTGCGCAGCACTTTATAGTGTAACAAGGTCGGTATTTCTGTGAATTTGCATTTTTATTCCGGCCTTTTTTTTTTTTACACAGTGGTCTGAACAACAACAACACCACATTTTTTTTTAGAAAATTTAACCTAATTTTTGGTGCTGAAAATATGTGTTGTGTAAACAGGCCTTAAAGGAATAGTTCACCCAAAAATGAAAATTCTGTCATCATTTACTCACCATCATGTTGTTTCAAACCTGTATAAGTTTCACCATTGACTTTCATAATGGTGAGTAAATGATGACGCAATATTAATTTTTGGGTGAACTATCCCAGTACGGCCAATCTCCGAAATGGCCAACAAAGCACAATAAAAGTAATTTATATGACTTGAATTTTCACCCAGAATTTCTGAAGTTGGTGTAACGATATTGCACATTTAACTCTTAAATGCATGAATGTTTCGCCAATCATTATTACATATTCGGGTCTTTAGCGAACCGGACCTATATATCCAGCACGGATGGATCTCTAACTGCTGCAATAGCAAAAAAGTATCTTGTTATTTTATTTATAAAATAACGCATATTTCGATACCTTTTGAAACTTAAAAGGGTTCAATTTGAGCAGATGATTTTACCATCGCTGTCCTCGTCAGAGCGCACTTCCACAGTACATTCAGCATCTGCCTCATATTCACGATCTCAGCCGTATTCTCAAAACTATCGTTTTCAATGACTTCATATTCAATATTTTGATCACTGGCAGCTTATTCCCCACATCCAGCATCAAATAACAGTGACATTTATATTTCATTGCTTATAGTAATTGCTCTGCAGTAAAGCCATTCAAACCACTTCAGTGTTTGATGATGATATGCGTTTGTTTTATGCCTGTGGTAATTATGAGTGAAATGTCACGTCCTCATTGTGTATCAAACAGTGCCACCTTGAGGAAAAAAAGATGCATTGAATATATTGAGTCATCAGATATGTAAATATAGTTGCGCAAGAAAAAATACCTTCACATTTACATACCTGGGGTCTCTAGTGACTCTATACACTTTTTACGAAAAATTTATCAGAAAACTGGAATTCTTTTATATTTTACTATTTTTGTCTTGTTATATTGTTTATAATTAATAGATTGAGGAATACTAAGAAAGTTGATGTCTAACTTAAAAAAATGAAGGAGGGAGAGGGTAGAGAATGATGTCCCGGGTTGCTAAAGACCCGAAGACCTGCATTTAAGGGTTAATGTTAAGAATAACGAGGATAGTTAATGACTCAAATGGGCTATTTTTATGATACTTTTATAATGTTTTTTGTGTGTGTGTGTGTGTGGAAAAGAGGGTTTTACATAAAAAAAAAATAACAAGACAAAAATAAGAGCATACTGGTTTGGAACAACATGAGTGGGTGAGTAAGTAATGAGTGAGTAAATAATGACACATTTTTTTGTTTCTGAGTGAACTAGTCTTGTAGAATCATCGCCATTGTTTTTGTCTTTCTAGCCTCCTTTACGAAAACTGAGGCAGCAGAATTACAGTAAGCATGGTCTTTTCCACTGATGTGAAGAGCTTTTTGGAGAGCACGTTGCTAAAGACCCGAAGACCTGCATTTAAGGGTTAATGTTAAGAATAACGAGGATAGTTAATGACTCAAATGGGCTATTTTTATGATACTTTTATAATGTTTTTTGTGTGTGTGTGTGTGTGGAAAAGAGGGTTTTACATTAAAAAAAAAATAACAAGACAAAAATAAGAGCATACTGGTTTGGAACAACATGAGTGGGTGAGTAAGTAATGAGTGAGTAAATAATGACACATTTTTTTGTTTCTGAGTGAACTAGTCTTGTAGAATCATCGCCATTGTTTTTGTCTTTCTAGCCTCCTTTACGAAAACTGAGGCAGCAGAATTACAGTAAGCATGGTCTTTTCCACTGATGTGAAGAGCTTTTTGGAGAGCACGGTTTGTTTGTGAGAAGACTAATATTTAGATAACTTTAACAGACAGATCTTTGTTTTAGCTTGTTTAGGAAGTGATTAGAGACTGGAGAGTAGCTGAGATGCACAAGCTGCACATGTGGTCCACATGTGTCTTTGCAAATGAGAGCTTCTATTGTTAAGTGCTCTTTGCATACAAATGGGCAGATGAAAGTCAGCAGTGTGAACAAACCCAAAATAGATATCCCAGAAGATACTTGAGAGTGTTTAGAGGGAAAAGGCCAAGACAAGCAAAATAATATGGGGTTTGGACACTGAAAGAGTATCTACTGGCATGGCTAGGAATGTCAGGAATGTCTGCCGTCTGCGTTTGTCCTTGTCTAAAGGTGATTTTACCGTGTGAGCTAGACAATGGCTTTGTCGCCAGTGTTTCGTATCGCTGTAAGGTTGCTGGGAATCCCCTCCCTCCCACCTGTCTGCCAGTATCTGCCTCCCTTGACTGCAGGTGAGTCAACTTCCAGCTGCTCTGGATGGAGGTCAGGGAGTGTACTGGAAATAGCAGTGAAAGGGAACATTGCCAGTCAGGTGGGGTGGATGTTGGTTATGAAACGTTAAGCCTGACCCCCGAACTATTTCACAGAAATGCTCTCATCTGGATACCATGCGTACTACTGACCACATGCCTCCAGTCTTTTTTGTTAATACTGCATGTGATAGTATTCATGGTTCTGTTAAAATGATAAAGGAAAGTCAGGCTGATCTTAATAGTATTCACTGGTATTAGTACTCAGCGCTTACATTTTTGTACACTGAGTCATGTACGATAAATAGACACTACCGTTCAAAGTTTTCATGTCGGTAAGATTCTTGTGTGTTTGAAAGAAGTATCTTATGCTCACCAAAGCTGCATTTATTCAATAAAAAACTGTAAAAACTAAATTGTTTTGAAATATTATTATAATATAAAATAAATGTTTTATTGTATTGCATTTTAAAATATAATTTATTCCTGTGATTGCAAAGCTGAATTTTCAGCATCATTAGTCCAGTCTTTAGTGTCACATGATCCTCTAGAAATTATTCTATAATGCTGATTTGGTGCTCAGGAAACTTTTCTTCTCATTATCAATGTTAAAAACAGTTGTACTGCATACTATTTTTGTCGAAACCATAACATTTTTCAGGATTCTTTGAGTTCAGAAGTATAAATATTTTGTAACATTAAGTTGTCACTCAATGTTAATGTATTCTTGCTGAATAAAAGTGTTAATGTCTTTTAAAAATCTTGAATAGTATATGTGTGTATAGCTACTGTACAATATGGCAGTATGGATAGCATCTAAAATGTAAAAGTATTTACAGTACATATGCACAGATTAAGAAATAAAATGTGCATTAAATATCCTAAATATATTAATATCCTTTATAAAATATCCTTAATACTATTTTTATATTGTAAATATATTTCTTATTTTAAATATTATAAATAAATATTTTCTATATACATCCAATCCTGCACTAAATTATGGTATTTTCTTTACACTGTAATACAGTTTCTGAAGATTTAGATTATATAATGTATGAATAGAAAATATCATGTTTCTGATCATTTAAAGTTGCCATAAGTTAAAGTTGGTCATTTTATTAGCTACAATTGTTCCAGATGAGTAGTTAATTATTCAGTAATAGCAAAATTCTCATTCAGTTTTGCATTATAGTGTCGGCATGGGTAAACTGATGGACTCCTTTAAACCATGTTGAATACGACACCAGAAATCATACAGAACATTTATAATTTTACAAAACTGTTATAATGTCAAATTAGGTGAATACGTTCAATAAAGGGGATTGCATTGAACATATTTAATTACCTCATTGATTAAATAAATTCACCCTATTCCAAGACTTCAATATTCTGTAAACCTTGCTTACATTTGTGATATTGTCAATAATGTACATTTCAGTGTCTGCATAGAAAAATTAATTTACAAATGAATAATAATGAAATCTTGTTGGAAATATATTAGGAAAGTAACAAAGGACAGCATCAAAATTTGAATTAACTGTGTGAAAAACAATATTATTTACCAAATGTTTTAGGTGACTACCATCATAGATTGAACCAGGGAGATCAAAAGGCTACTGTGCGCCCATTGAAGCCCATTGAACTTGGACTCACATCGCTTCTTGTGTTTTGAATGTTCTCTCAACATACTTTAACCACTGACCCCTAACCGTGAGCATTTATCTGTGCCGTTCAACTATTTCCTTTTTGAATTAGTGGAGTCCACCAGAATTAAGCAGTAAGTCAAGCTTGAAGGACCACCAGCTCTTACTTGGCTTTGAATTAGACAGAGAAACTCACAGGTGCCCTGATATATCACACAGGCCAATGTTTCTGTTCAGTGATTGGATAACTTGCCATGTCAGAAAGAGCCATGTAAATACATTAGTCATCATCATTACCACCACCACCATCACTGCCAGTGTGGACCAGTCGGCTTTGAGGTTTCAGTGGTTTTAATGAGAGAGTGAAGCCATGCCTTCAGGCTTGTTTACTTTAATCACTAAATGTTTTGGTGCTTCAGGGAGTTTAGTAAGTTTAGTAAGCATGCCTTTTGCATAAAACTAGGCTACTGCTACAAGGTTATTGAGGTAAAATTTTTGCAGGAAGATGTTTATGTTTAGTTCTGTTGTGAGCAACTGCGATGTCAGACTCCATGTGTTATATGAAAATTCTTCATGCAGCAGCAAGCAAGCAAAACATTATGAGAGCAGTTTACATATTACACACTGTTCTCAAAGTGTAAAAAGATTTGAAGTCATTTAAGCATCCAAACAAAGATGGAGGACTGCAGGTGAGATGCTCATGCACATCACTGGAGGGGGGAGAGTGACTCGGGTATATACCCGTGTGGTGTGCCATTAGAAATTTTCATGCCCATTTTCACAGGCTTAATGATTCATTTTACTACCGCATGCCAGGAGTGCTCGACCCCGTAGGGCTCATCACAGAACACGTGATGACAGCGCCCTCAAGGCATCTCTGATATACATTTTTGTAATATTAAGGCATGTTTGTCAGAACAGATGTTAAGAGCGGTCTTTTAGTGATTTATTGTCATTTAAGGAGATTCAGTGCCTGAGAGGCCAGAGCACTTTTCTGTGCCATTGATCATTGCCTTGGGTGGATATAGAGAACTAAATGTTCTGTGAAAAAAATCAAAAAGGAGAAGAGGAGAGATATTTTGACATTGATTTGTTGGGTTACGTTAAGAGTTGTTTCCTAAGGCCTGGATTTGAGTTGACATAAAGGGTCTGTAGTCTGTTGCAGCTTGGAGTCAGTGAACCGGCCCTCATTATCATCAATAAGTATGACAAGACATGGTGCTGGCAGGTTCTCTTTCCACTTGAACACATGATTGCACACTGACTAATGGTCTTCCTGGCAAACGCCTCACTTGGTACTTCTCATATCTATGAGTATTTGCAGATGAGTCGTCTTTTTTTCACAAGCAGGAAAATACATTGCAATTATTCAAGGCATGTATGCATTGAGTTTAAACATTTTCATATCATTGTTTAAGGGAATATTTAATTGTTTAAAGGGATAGTTCACCCAAAAATGAAAATTCTGTCATTAATTTCTCACCCTCATGTCGTTCAAAAGACCTTTGTTCATCTTAAAATTAAGGTTGAACCACTGATGTCACATGGACTATTTTAACAATGTCCTTACTACCTTTCTGGGCCTTGAATGTGTCAGTTGTGTTGATGTCTATGCAGGGTCAGCAAGCTCTCAGATTTCATCAAATTTCCTTTAAACTGTGTTCTGAAGATGAACGAAGGTCTTACGGGTTTGGAACGACATGAGGGTAATTCATGACAAAATTGAAATTTTTGGGTGAACTATCCTTTTAAATGATATTTGTGTGTCTCATTTAATTATTTATGGCTATTTTTTGCCCCACAATGTTGTGGTTCCATACATTGACAACTCATCAAGTAATACAATTTTATAAATAGTATAAATAGAAGTTTTTAGCATACAAATTTTTGTTGAAATATTATTTTATATGGACTATTAATCTGTATAAAGCTTTTAGGTTTATGAAGAAGTAACCAGGTATAGCAGATTTCCCTTGAGTAACATAAACCAGAGACAGCCAGACAGAAAAGGTCAGATTACATCCATCTGCACCCACCGTTTTCTTAAACTTTGTCTGCCATTAGGATTAAGGCTGTTTCTGTGAAACCTTCAAGATTTTTTTAGGTGGACACGTTTTTCATCTTTATCTTTGTTTTCTCATTCACTTACTGCTGGGATTGTTAAAGACATCAGTATGATCATGATGGAGAAAGACTCTGTGGCTGGGGTTAAACAGATTCTGATTAGAGACCCTAAAAGACCCAGTGGGAGGCTGAAAGCTCAAAAGAGCAATAGCTTGCCTTACACAAAACATATGATGTAGCCTCTCAGCAGCACACAGTACAGCAGCAGTTCAGATGGAAGGCTTCGCTAATGAGATATGTTAAACCTTGCGTGTCTGCTGTGAAAGTGGCATGGAGAACCACAGTTTAGAACAGACATTTAGGCCGAAACAGATTTATTTCCACCAAATATAAATGTTTTCATTCAGCTTTCTCTATTTTGGTGTGGCTTAAACTGCCCACATAGCAGAGTAATCAGTAGCACCATTTTGCTCTTGGGGTTCAGTCTTGGAAGTTTCTCTGATGTGCTCACCATATTCTTGGAGACAGTTGCTAGAAAACAGTTTTAAAGCTGCAGGACATAATAATAATCTTATCACCCAGCATGTGGGTTTCCAGCAACATCATATACATTTTTTTAAGTATTAACAACAGGCATCATTAAGGTTGTTGATATTTACTGGATGCTTTTTATACAAAGCATCTTACTGTACTACAGTTCTCTTAGAGGACCAGTTGTTCAACTTGGTGTTAATCACTTATTTACTGAAGACCACAAAGGATCTCAAACTTTCCATTACACTGACCAAAAGCACATCTGAGAGAAGCACATGGAATTACATAACAGAGAGACAGAACTGCTCTGCAGAGCCATGCATTCCAGCCAAAACATCTTAATCTAACCCCAGTCCCAGCTGACAAAAACGTTTTTATATGTCAATATATGTATTGATATATGCTTTTGTTAAAGGGGTCATATGATGCAATTTCAATTTTTCCTTTCTCTTTGGAGTGTTACAAGCTCTTGATGCATAAAGAAGATCTGTAAAGTTGCAAAGACTAAAGTCTCAAATCCAAAGAGATATTCTTTATAAAAGTTCAGAGTCAGCCACACCTACCTAAAACGGCTCGTTCTAACACGGCCCCACATATCTACCTCACTATGTGGGAAGATCTGCATAACTTTCATTTAAATGATTTGCCACTGATGATTCAAATACGAGTTTTGGGCAGTAGAGTAGCACTTGTTGTTTGTCATTTCTCTGATCACAAATGCAGACAGAGTTTTATGTTTACGCGGCGCGATGCAATGCAACGCAACGCGTAAAAAGACAGTATAAGTCATTATAATCAGTAATTATGTCCCCACTGGATGCAACAAATGCCTCGTTTGTAATGGGTTTTAATATTTATGTCTCGTAGCTCCGGCCGGGACATGGCATCAACAGTATGTGAGGGGCGTAACATTTCCGTCTCATGCTTGAGGTATTCGGCCAATCACAACGCATTAGATAACTGGCCAATCAGAGCACACCTCGCTTTTTCATACCGATGAGTTTTGTAAAAATCGACGCGTTTCAAAAAGGCGGGGCATAGAGGAGAAACAATAATGTACAGTATGTGGAAAATAATGTGTTTTTTTAACCTTAAACCGCATAAACACATTTCATTACACCAAATACACAAAATAATGTTCTTTTTAGCAGCATCATATGACCCCTTTAAACTGGATTAATAGAATAAGCTATTTTAACTTGATGTGCTAAAGTTTGCCTGGTTAGCGGTCTCTTATGCTCACCAAGGCTGTGAATATTGTGAAATATAATTAAAATTTCAAATAACTGTTTTCTATTATGTTGAAAACAGTTGTGCTGCTTAATATTTTTGTGGAAAAAAGTGCTACTTTTTTCGGAAGAATTCTTTTGAAAGCTTTCTTTTGAATTTTACAGAATACTTTGTTGAAAAGAACGTTCAAAAGAACAGCATTTATTTGAAACAGAAATCTTTTGTAACATCAAAATATTACTCATGGTCAACTTAATGTATTCTTGCTCAATAAAAGTATAAATCTTACTGACCCCAAACTTTGAACGTTAATGTATTTTCACTATTAACACAAACAAATACATAAATAAATAACATTAAAACATTTATTATATTTGTTATTTAAAATAAATGCTTTGGACCAGATAGTGAAGAAAAAGCAGTCCCAGACAAAAAAATAAGCATATAGTGAATAATAGAACAATTATTTATAGGGTGAATTCTGGTAATTTGGGCCACTGCTTTGCCAATCGTGTAATTTACAAAAAGTAGCTCAATTTATGTGAATTTTCTACCTTGTAGTTTCGAACTCATTATGTTTACCATAATGTCTGTCCATTTTTTCCTATTGGCTGTTGTCTGTGAAGAAACAATGCTCAAGTCATTAGTCAGCATTTTGCATACCAATAACTTCAAAGAGATGGAAAACAAGTGCCGGAGCCTCATTAGTAGTGCTGATACTGTCAAAGTTTGTTCATGGAATGTTCCAAATTACAGGAAGCCCGGAGAAATTAGAGTCTGATAGTATTTTTTTTCCATGATACACGTCTGACACAAGAAGGTCAAACGGGTGCTCAACGGGAGGAATGCTATGCTAAATACGCTAATCGGATGAGAGAGGGGATATGAGGTTGATTGCAAGTTATTCAGAATTTCCTGTCTGAGGTCTGTTTCCCTTTACAAATCTTTAAAATCCATATTTATACAGGGAGTGACTTTTCTCAGTGGTCCCACAATTGAACAGCGAGGGGTCTCAGGAAAACAGAGCTGTGCTGACAGACAAGCTGTTGGTGTATTACCATGTTGTTCAGGCGAGCAGTGAGAAAACTCCAGCTGCGCTCTGCTAAGCGCCGGCTTGTGGACATGGTTCTCCATTGGCCTCTTGGTCCAGGACAGAGTCGAAATGAAAACAGAGAGTGTTAGACAGGAAGGAGCAGGAACATGTGACACAGTGTGTTTACTGCTTGTGCTCTCTCACCTTTTAGTCTGGCAGTCTGGAATGTTCCACTTTCACTCAACCACGTTGAAAGGAAATAAGATTTGGGATTGTGGGTGTGTTAGCGCTCAAGGCTAAGGATTGGCCTCGGCCTTATGCACACGATGAAACTTTGTCCGTGTCATGAGTGCAATTCTTGAGATTTCAGGCTTACTAAAAAAGGCGGATGTTCGAGACCACCGTAATGAGAGATGCCCAAGATTGTCAGTCATTCACAAAACATCTGGTGAGCTCAGTGAGCTACACGCATCCACCTGCTATGGTTTTACTTGTGGAGCACAAACAGTCCATCTAAAATTAGATGTTTAAAATGTGCTTGTCTTCAACTTGGTCTGATACTGCTTCAGCCAGCTTGGTATTGGGAAGTACTAACTTTGTATAATGGAAGTACATAGATATGCAATTGTTTTGCTGCTAACATTCAGGGAAGGATGGCTTTGTTTATTTAGAAATGAGAAACTTTCTGTTTGTCCTCTTTCTTTTTTAGTTGTAGAAAAGACAATTGTACAATAAATAAGGATGATAGCAACTCATAGCATACAGTAAATTTAGTCTGTTAACTTCAGCTTTCTGCCCTCAGACAAAGAACAATGAGACTGTGAGAGCAGTTGAAGTCCTGAGACTGTAAGGATGTGTAGACAGGTGTAACCCAAGCCCATGTCAGTGAGGTGATGAGCGGGTATGAAGGTGCAGCCACTGACACTGAGCCCTGGGAAAGTTTAGGTGACCCAAAAGTTGGAGCTGTTGGGTGGCTTTGTGGCTCTGTCCTCAGTATGCAGGTGGATGTATGGTCTGATACTAAGCTCTCAACACTTATTAAGCTTGTTTTGACATTGGTAAGATCCTGTGACCCTCTCCTTTCTACTTCTCTCAGATGAAGTCTTTCACTGCAGAGGTGAGCCTTTGAGGCGGATTAGAGCAGCCCACCTCACTCTGCTGGCTGAGCCGCTTTGTTTTAGTCTGTTCCGGGATAAGGATCAAAGTAAAATGTGTTTTTGTGCTTGTTAAAAATGATTCCTTGTTGGTTGGTTTCTAAATGTGTGAGGATAAATTTAATAAATGACTTCTGAGTTGCCTCCTGCTCTCTTAAAGAAAAAATTCATCCAAAAATAAACATTTGCTGAAAATGTACTCCCCTTAGGCTAAGATGTAGATGAGTTTGTTTGTCCATCGGAACAGATTTGGAAAAATTTAACAGTACATCACTTGCTCACCAGTTGATCATCTGCAGTGAATGGGTGCCGTCAGAATAAGATTCCAAACAGCTGATAAAAATTCCTGGTAAAGCAAAATGTCTTGTAAGAGTTCATAATCCATAATAACACTTCCTCCAGTGAAAAAAAGTACATCCGCTGTTGTCCTCTCATAACATAATCCACCAACAATGTTTTTTAAATTCAGGTAAGAGGTCAAGCCGTGACATATGAGTCTTGTATTGGTCAAACATCTTCATGTGATGAAAATTCCCAGGCCAGAGTTCACCAAACTTGAAATGTGAAACATCTTCGCATGAGCTTCATTTCTGGTCTCCAGTATTGGCAAATGTATAAATGGAAATCAAAAAGTGTAGTGTGACTGTCTCCTTTAATTGATATTCAAATGTAAAAAGTTGATGATTTTTATAGCGTTTAAGGTTTTTAGATCTTGTTTTTTGGTGTGTAGCTGTCATCTGCATGCATAAATAATTAGAGTTAGAAAACAATTCAATACAGACATCTAAAGGAACAGTTAAACCCCACAGCTGATTCATTCTTGCTGGCCACCCACATGATTTACTAATTGCTGTTATTGTGTCATGCCAATCAAGGCCCTTAGACAGGAGCTTGTTAAAATAAACTGAAGCCTGCTGCGCACAAGACCCTGCACTCAAGCAGCACAGATGTTACGTAACGCTCGTGGAATGGAAGAACCCCTTTTTTTAAGGTTCATTCCAGTCAAAGTGGCTGGGAGGTCCACCAGACGGCCCTTTGTTTCTCTCATTCATGCGGATAAGCAAGTCTGAATGTGGAACAGTGTTACGCTATTGGGTCATCTGCCAGGCACAACTTTTGATGATGAGATTATGTTGAGCTGATTTAGAGTTTAAACTTCACAATGGATTTAAAGATGCTGCAATTAGCATTAGGGCTTGGTAAGAAGGGGATACATGCAGCATTACTCAGCAAGATTAGCAAAGAGAACAAGGCGTGTATCCAGTGAAAGAAAGTTATGGACTTAATGTTCCCTGTTATTAAGACACGTAGATTTACTGAACAGAAACAAGGTATCATTGACTTTTAGACTCTGTCCACCTGCAGTTTTTCTTTTTTCGACACTACCAATGCTGCATCTATTTGATCAGAAATACTATTATATTGTGAAATATTACATTTTAAAATAAACTTTTTAAATATATATTTGTAATCTATTTATGTTGCCAAAGCTAAATTTTTCAGCATCATTAGTCAAGTCTTCAGTGTCACATGATCCTTCAGAAATCATTCTAATATACTGATTTGCTGCTTTTATTGATGAACAGAAAGGTAATTTATTGTATTTGTATTATTCATTGTAGCAATTTAAAGCATTCTTGGAGAATAATCATTTTGACCCAAAACTTTTGAATGGTAGTGTATTTATTTATTTTTTATTTTTTTATTCATATAATTTTGTATTTATTACCACAAACTTATTACTTTTTTTTATTATACTTGCTAGCATATAATACATACAAATGTTGGCTGCTTTTTCTTTACTATTTAACTTGCCAGAAAAACGTTGTCACTTTTAGGTGACAGGTAACTGTTTAGTCACTTGTGTCTTACCCTGTGCATAAAAATAGTTAGATCCAGGTGCTAACTTACATATAGAGATCCAAAACTGGCTTCTGATACTATTTCTATTCAGACCTTTTTTTCAGTCAAGGTCAGTTATGTGAGGAATGAGATTTTAATTAGGCAACTTTTTTATTCTCATTTCTCTTTAAAAACCTGTCCAGGCTCAAGTTAGTACAAGAAGGGGAGGGCAGGGTTGTCAGGTTTCAGACTGGGCTTTAGTCACAGCTATGTTGCCCTGTTATTGCCTGATTTTGATAACGATTTCATCAGTTCCTCCCAAAGCCAAGTTGATATAAAATGACATTTCAAAATAAAAGGACGTTTCAAATTAGCATAAACTCTAAAGAGTAAAGTTATAGACATTGTGTTGATTGTAAGGGCCTCTGTTATACCAAGATGATGGTTTACAAAATAGCATTAAAGGGAAAAATACAGCTCTTTATCACTGTATTGTAGTGCGCATTGGCGCTCAACTGCCAAAAAAGAATTGATTGTGTCGAATGAGGTTCAGTAATGCCAAGACACATCCTGCTGTCCCCTTCTTGTTGTTAATATTGACTGTGAAATTTAGAACAGTTAGAACTTCTGTTTTAATTCCAAGGAATTTCCCGTGTGCCCGACATTCCAGACATTGTGTGCTCAAGAAGGCATTAGACAACACCAAACACTCCAAGTCACACTTCCATACACACAGTTAAGGTGCTTTGGTGATTTTTTCCAAGCAAACAGATGCAGCTTTTGTTTTCTATGGAGCAACAGAAAGGAAACATTAAAACAAAGCATCATGACTAACTGTATTGATCTGGTTTATTGAGTTTTGTGTGTGTGTGTGTGTGTGTTTATAAATCACTAACCAGGATGAATTTGGAGTTAATCATTATTTATTATACAAATTATTTATAAATATTGATTTATAAGTAGGCCCTGATGGAATCTGCTGATTTTTGTGCTTGTTTTCCAGGTGAACAAACACGCAAAGGAATAAGACTTTTCTGCAGAAATCCGTGGGTCTTTCTTTGGAGTTGTGCTGGCACAGATTCCGCGTAGACCTGTTAATTAAGCACCTTTTATCCTGAACTCCTCCTCGACAGTATTCCCGGCACTACTGATAAGGCCAGTGACATAATTTGGTGTACTGTAGTCAGCACCACACCTCTGTGAACATTTATTGTAATATGCCAGGTATGTTTTCAAGCTGTTCGTGAGGTAACATCAAAAATCTTTAGCAGCTTGTGCAGATGTGTTCAGACCTGAATGCCAGGATTTTAACTCGTGATGTTGGCTAAATTTGCCAGTGCTCTTACCACACCCCGACTATTCAGTGGAGGTATGAAAACATATGCACAATTAAAGGGATTATTATGAGGTCATGATCCAAGGGTCACGGGTACTGCATTACAATAAGGTACAGTTCATTAATATTAGTTAATGTATGAGGTATCATGAACTAACATGAACAGCAGAATTAATTATTTGCAGTATTTATTAGTCTGTGTTTAAGTATACTATCATTCATAGCTAATTAATGTTTGTTCATAATACATAACCAATGAATTAATTTCTAAATTTCTAGTCAGTTCATTTGCCTGTTTTATTTAGAATAGATAGTTGAGACCTATGTTAGTTTTGTTCTTGGCTTGTGAGGTGAAGTCTGTTTTCTAGACCAACACTTTTTGACATTACTTATATCTGTAAACATGTACACGTCATACCATGATCTATGCCAAGAAGAGAGAGAAAGAGTTCACATTTTAATCACAAATGGGCCCAGAAGGCAGATCATGACCTGTTCGGCCTACAAGGCAGAGGTTTTGACATGCAGGAAAACGTGACTGTGAGATGGACTGGAGAATAGAATAGACGTTGTTCTCCAGAACTCATCATTATTAACAGTTCAGTGCAAAATCTTGTGCTTGGATAGTACCACACCATTGTCTCAAGCAGTTGGAAGTGTTTCTGCTGGGTAAATAAGAGTTTTATGTCTAAAAATATAGACTGAACTGCTGTCTGCTTTGATTGTCACCAGTTCAAGTGTCGCTGCATAACAGATAAAATTAATTCTCATTTGGAAAGAGTTAAAGTAGTAGTTCTTAAAATACCATCGGAGTGAATTGATTGACAAGATTTCGATCTCTGTTGTATTTCTGCTATTCAAACATAGTATTCCCAAACTGAGCCAGAAGCAGCATTTATGTGTTAGCCTTGAAAGCCCTGTCACTCGAGCCTCTAATGTGGCCGCACTCACTGCAGGGTTAATTAGGTCCAGATGCTATCGCAGAAATATTCCTGAGGGCATTGTAAGCAAAATATTTCAGTGACAGCTCCGGCACAGATAAAGTTAATAACAGAAGGCTTTGGACTAATCGCAGAGAGCGGCTCTTCAGTTCACCCTTGGTGAGATCTGCTGGAATGTGTCCCTTTCAACACTCTTGGTGTGATCCGATCAAAATCAAAATAGTGACACATGTGGATGGAGAGTAATGCTTTCTTTTCACCCGCCACCTTTTCCTGCTACTATGATATAAAAATGAGCAGATGGTCTGGATATGACTCAGATATTAGAATTAAAAAGCAATAAAAGATATCAAATTTTGCTTTCCCCACTGATTTCACTTTTTTGTGTGAACAAAACATTCTAATGTGAGTTTATCTGTATGTTCCTGATTAAACTTAAGTTATGTAAAACCAATTTCCACCACTGGCAACAGATTATTTTAAAGAAATTTTGTTTTGGTTCAACACAATTTATTTATTTTTTGTTAGCTTTGTTCCCCCATGACAACTCCACAAGCATAAACATTACCATGTCGTTTTGAAAGTGTGCCGGGAATCTCATATTTGGTTCATTCTGTTGGCAAATGTTTTTTCAATTTTAACTCTCATCTGTATAATGTTCTCCCCTCTCCCATAACGTGACAAGTGAGGCCAAAAAGATCTCACAACAGGTGCTGTTTCAGTGGATAGGCATGGTAACACTAAATCCCTTTTTCTAGACTGCAATAGACAGTGCCAAAAAAATGTATTAATTAAAGGCATCTCTAATCTGTGCATTTCAAATCTATTGGTTTGTGCAGTCATCTTTTGAGATAATAATACCAATGCTGAACTTGTTGTAATTGTGCATTGCTCTGATTTTATTTGGTATATTTCTCATTTTGTTAAATTATATAATCAGCATTTAGGTGAAAGCTGAACTGAAAAAGTTTTGGAACTGGAAAATGTGTTGAAATTGATATGAAACATTGAGCAAGAAATTCTGAAATAAGTGTTTTTGTAAAAAAAATATTTTTTTTATAATAATAGTAATAATAAAGGAAGGGGGTCAATGTCTCATAATAGCATGCTTGATTACTGACCAAAAGATCAAAATCTTAAATATTTCATTTTATTTTTATGTTAAAATGTTTTAGTAAAATAAAAAAAAATGTTGTCTCCACTGTTAACCTGCAGTTCAAAAAAACTAATCACAAGAATAAAAGAAAATAAGAAATGTCTTTATAACTACGTTTTTGGGAATGCAGTCAGTAATACTTCCTGTCAACTTTGTAGACTTAAGGATTATCATCGACATGCTGTTTGCTGTTGTTTGCTGAGTAGAATCATTGAGATTGTGTGTCAAAATCTGGCCTAAAATCCATTTCCTGACAAGACTGTAGCATAATGATATATGGACTTCTACACCCTGCTTTTACAAACAAAATATCAAAATATATACAGAGTTATCAAGTCTCTGTTGATATTCTGTAACATCCTGTCTATTCAGATCTAATAGTTGTGTCCTTCACTACCTATGATATCCCATAAAAATGTGTGTGTATCTGTGACTGGTGAAAAGAATAAAATGGTGTCAAAAGGAGTAAATTAATTCATAAATGATAATTTTTTCAATGTATATGATTCAATTTAAATAAGAATTGTAGTTTAATCAGAAGGTACCTGCTTGCAAGTCAATGATTGACTGAGCAAAGACGCAGCTGTCTTTGATTTCGGACACAGTCCCTGGAAATCAAACATGACCAGCTGACCTTCATCAACAGATATTTTGTGCTTGGAGACTGAACAACGTACTTTAGAGTGTAGTCCAAAACTGACACTTGAATAAGGACATATCTTTAAGCCTTATGTAACTGAACATTTGGCATTGATTGGAGCAGCATTTGTGTTAAAAGCCACCTTAAATTTACTGACTATTTACCTTGATTTGAGACGTGGTTGTAATTGATCAGCCCTGCTCTCCAGAGGTTCAGAAAGTGCTTCTCAGAAATGCTCTAGGAGGTGCTGGAAGTAATTTTTCTGTATATAACTGCAAATTACCCTGAAATAGAGACCCTAGCAATTTCCTTTTTGTGTGTTTGTTTTGGCTTTAGATGTAAATGTGAGGCTATAAATGAAAATGTGTTTCAGAGATTTGCGAGAGTCCAGTGGCAAATCTCAAAGGCTTGTTTGTCCTATTTTGAATTTCATCAACTCAGAGTTTACAAGTATGAACGGTCAATAGAAAAGCTCTCTATACAACACAATTATGTTTAAATTACTTTACATGAACATCTAAGATCTAAAGACACTGTCTTCAACACGTGCAGTATGTTAAACTTTTCAGAAATGGCAACTCCATCCTGTGAGTTTGTGGTTGCAGCGAGTCTGAGAATAGTATGAGTTTCCACATGTATTGTGTGCTCTTTGTGGTAAAGAACATATGAATAGAAGCAAATGGCTCACTTTGTGTTCTTTGGAGAGCGTATATACTCTTCAACCCCTGCAGGTCCCTGGACTGGCAGTTTTATTATGTTTTTTACTCAGAATATCATCTGTTTGAAGATCTGAACCCCCAGAATGCCGTTAAAGACCATAAATCCACAATGTACACTTGGCTGTGTTTAATGGAATCACAGTAGGCCGGATGTTTCCGAAGAAGACCAAACAGACATGTTATGCAGTGACAGTGCAACACAGTACTGGAGGTGCATTTGAACCTGTAAAAGACATAGGAGGAAAAGGGTTTTACTGTTTGTCTGCTTTGATGGAGCTATTTAATATAACATATTTAAATGTGCACAAATTACCTGTTCAAAATTTACCCTTGGTCCTTAAGCATGAATGATTATTATTCAGCAAGGATGCATTTAATTGATATTTTTTGTACCATTATAAATGACTTTACTGTCTCTTTTTATTTCAAGTAAATGTTGTTCTTGTGAACTTTCTATTACAGAATCCCAAACAAAAAGTATCACAGTTTACACAAAAATATTTAGCATCACAACTGTTTTCAACATTGATAATGAGAAGAAATGTGTATTGAGCTCCAAATCAGCAATGATTTCTGAAGGATCATGCTTTTTTTTAAAAAGTTAAAAAGCTGTCACTGGGGCAGTACCTTTTCATAAGATATTTTTTTACCTTACTTTTTTTAAGGTACTAATGTATGCACTTCAGGTAATAATATGTACCTTTAAGGTACCAGTATGGATTATTCTTTAGGTACTAAGGAGTACCTTTTAAAAAGGTTCCGCCCCAGTGACAGCTTTTGTACCTTTATTTCTGAGCGTGAATTAAAACTGGAGTAATGGCTGCTGAAAAGTCAGCTTTGCATCACAGCAATAAATTACATTTTGTACTAAGGAGTACCTTTTAAAAAGGTTCCGCCCCAGTGACAGCTTTTGTACCTTTATTTCTGAGCGTGAATTAAATGAGTAATGGCTGCTGAAAAGTCAGCTTTGCATCACAGCAATAAATTACATTTTAAAATGTATTAAAATAAAAAAGAATAGTTATTTAAAATTGTAATAACTTTTTGTCTGTCCTTTACATTTAGATGACCTTTGCGATAATCTAACACGCACTTAAAGTAAATCTTTAACAACACTAATAAATCAATAACACTCACAATTAAATGTAATCTTTACCAAATCTGAGAATTAATATGTTTTCATATTGTACATCATCATGTTGTGATGCATAAATTCACTAGATGGTTCCTTTATAGACTTTGGGTGGTCGGAAGCACAACGGTTGTAGTTTTCAACTACTAGAAGCGTTTTACCACAGACTGTTCCTTATTTCCACAGAATCCCACACCTTTCCAGACGGTAGCCTTTGAACTCAGCACTCAGCACCGCTAATTGCAAATTCACATGGTTGAAGCTGCCACCTGTCTGTGTTGTACTCCTCAGCGGTGCACTTCATGTAATAGCAGCCATATGTTTGTGTTATACGTTATTGCCATACCTGTCTGTTTATGTCTCGCCTGCCCTCTAAACCACTCCTTGCTGGACCATTTAGCTCGATATTCACAGCACAGAAAAACCACTGACTGTACTCTATGAAAGACAAGTCCCACCTTTGCTCTTGTTGATGGAAAAGATGTCTAAATTTGAATACTTTTTATGTTTTATGTAATAAATGATTGATTTAATGTATATGTTGGGCTTAATATGAGACATTGAGTGTTGACAATGTAAAACTTCTCTTGAGCTAGGTTTTGTCTGACATCTTAGCAGCTTAGGGACTTCTTTTGTGACCTGAAATTGGCTGAGACATGTCCTATCTCATACCCTATACATCCCATCTCAAGCATCATATTGTTTCCATTTGTGTTCATTGATTCATGTGACTAAAAGATGCAGTGGGGTGACTTGACATCACAATGCAGATCTATTGCCATAGTTTACTTCAAAATTAAATATTAAATGAGCAACCAGTTTTCTGGCAAGTCACAAGCTAACGTCACATCAGAGAGCTCAAAATTAATATTTCACCAATTTGACCCCCTGCGGAGGATCATTTCAGGTCAGCTAAGCGTATCCTTGACCTGCTTTTTCAGTCAATTTTTAAAAGTCTGAGGTTTGCATATAAACTCCCTTACAAGACCTTATTCCTGGCAGTAAAAATCCTACAGTGTTAGTTAGCCTAAGGGAAAACCATTCAGGTTTATAGTGTAAAAGATTAGGTACCATACGGTCTGGTGCATTTTTTTCCTCGTATATAATATTTATTGAATCTGAAATGCAGAACTGTTCCATGCACAGTGCTAGTTTGTTTTGAGACCAGCAGAATACATCGATCTGTTCAAGTCTCTACATGTTCATCAGTGCTTAGCTTGGTCTCTAACCACAAGTGTTTCTATTTTAAAATCATTATAGACAAAGCTGAGTAAGGCTTGTGGATGCTTTGTTTAGTGTTAAACAAAGGTGCTTTATTCCAGTATGGGGACCTCTTCTTTGAAAGAGCTACACATGCTTCTGACCTATTGTGACCAGATGTCCATGTAAGATTAAGCAGTAACTCATAACCGGATGTAAAAAGGTAGTGCAGGAGTCTCAGTCTTTATTTTGGGCACCATTCATCATGTGGCTGTATGTCAGTACATTCATTTGAATATAGTTCATGGAAGGACAAATTGACAATTTTTTACACTATACATATGTTATTGACCTGTAAGGGATGGCGAAGTTACTAATTACATTGCACATAACTTCACTTTTCGTTATTTGTGTCTTTTGCATGGTTTAATGCATTTGGCAATTCAACAACGTGAATTATATAAAAAGTGAAATTATGTACACTACTGTTCAGAAGTTAGGCGTCAGTAATTATTATTTTTTTTAATTCAGCAGGGATGCATTAAATGGATCAAAAGTGACAGTAAATACCTTTACATTTCTGTTGTTCTTTTGAGCATTCTTTTCATCCAAGAATCCTGAAAAAACAATATCATGGTTTCCACAAAAATATTTATCAGCACTGTTACAACTGTCTTCTACATTTATAAAAAAAAATTGTATAAATTATAATTATGAAATTATAAAAATGTTTCTTTAGTACCAAATTAGCATATTAGAATGATATGCTGAAAATTCAGCTTTGCCATCACAGGAATATATACAATTTTAAATATATTAAAATAGAAAGCAGTTATTTTAAGTTGTAATATTATTTCACAATTTTACTGTGTTACTGATTGATTAAAAGCAGTCCTAGTGAGCATAAGAGATTTTTTCAAAAACACTGAAAAATCGTATTGACCCAAGATGTTTGAACAGCAGCCAATATATTGATCTGCATAACTTCGCTTTGACATAAAAATCCTTTTACCATTTTAACTGATCTCGCAAACAGAAAACCTCATGCTTGTATGGTTCTCCTTAGAGGTTTAGCAGCAAAATGGTCCATTTTATCGCAGAAATGTCCTTGGCGCTCTCTTTGCATTTCCACACTACTGGTTGAAGGCCCACAAAAGAGCAGCTTTTTGAAGGTGTCACTAAAATATGGAACATCTTGTGTGGAATAATCATGGTGTTTAACGGATTCTGCCAAGTTCATGGTTTGTGCCTGTTGGTTCTCCTGACTCATACAGTATGTGCAGACGTTGTCCCATGCCTTTCTGCACCTTATGTCCTTTCCTTGATCTTACTCTGCTGGTGTTTGTCAAACTGATGACTGGAACGACTCTCTGTTTTATTACCCTGTACGAGTGGTCTTTCTTAAAAAGGAACAAATTCAGTGGCTACCAATATAATGGTTCCCTTTGGTATTTTCGTTAAGCTGGAAAAGGTGCACTCAAGCTCACATCTTTGTTATGAATGTAAATGTTTCATTTGAACACTTGAACATGCTTGTAACTTGAGCAGGGTGTGATATAATATAGTACTTTGGTGTTTGTTGATATACAAAATGGAGATCTATATGGTAATATTTTTAATTGTTTTTATGCAGCTTAAAACGTGACAGTAAATATGTTTGTTACAAAATGTTCTATTTCATATTCACTGTTCAAATAATCCTGAAAAACGCATCACAGTTTCCACAAAAATATTAAGCAGCACAACTGTTTTCAACATGATAAGAAATGTTTCTTGAGCAGCAAATCAGCATATTGTCACGACACACACACACACACACACACACACACACGGGAGTACAGGAACGAACGCAGAGACGAGGAATACAGTACATTTCAGAGGTTTAATAAACAAACGCTGGGAACACAGAGACACAGGATACACTGAGGACACAAAATGACATTCGACAGCAGACAGGCAACAAGGGGCAAAACACACTTTATATAAACAGAAACTAATGGGACACACCTGGGATCAATAGAACTAAATGGGAATAGGAACAGGAAAAAACAAATATGGGAATAAACATTAACCTGTTGCACATGAGGGAGGAAAACACAACAGGAGACATGGAACAAAGTCTGACACATATTACAATGATTTCTAAAAGACTGCAGTAAATTGAGCTTTGCCATCACATGAATCAATTACATTAATAAATTACAAATATATTCAAATAGCACTTACTTAAATTATAATAATATTTCAAAATATTACTGTTTTACTGTTTTTATTTTACTGTTTTACTTACTACCTGGTATTGTATTTACAGCATTGGTGAAAATAAGAGACTTGTTCAGTTTACTATTATCAATATTCACTAGACTATTGTTATTTATTTTTATATTTAATGATATTTCAGTGACTTAGTTATTGAAATCATGTATATTCTTTTTATTTTATTCTAGAAGGGCTTGACCACTTTTAACTCTTTGATGAACAGCCTTTAAAGGAGACGTACTATGCCCCTTTTTTCAATATGTAATATAAGTCTCTGGTGTCCTCAGAATGTGTCTGTGAAGTTTCAGCTCAAAATACTCCACAGATCATTTATTATATTATTTTGTAAATGCCTATTTTGAGTGGAAGCAGAAACACACAGTTTTTCGGGCCTGTCTCTATCAATGCAAATGAGCTGCTGCTCCCCGCCCTCTTTTCCAGAATAGAGCTGCGCCATTACACCTCGTACCTGCTAAAAACATCTGTTTTGGTTCTGATTATCATGACTATCACACTGAAATCATGCGTTTTAAACCATATGAGTTTAAACTTCAGATATAAGGTTTTCTGAGAGCACACATCCGAAGCACATGGACAGAAAGCGGCTGTCACAACACGTGAGTACTAAACTTAAGTTCTCATTCACACACGTTTACATTAAAAACAGTAACAAAAACAATCAGTTATGTCTGTGAAGGTAAACAGCTGGGAAATAAATAGCATGTTTATTTTAGATCTGTGTGGCAGCAGCAGTAAATAAATCAATAAATCCACTGCTGTCTTGTCTCCTCTGAGGCTGGGACTCTAAATAGTGTTCTGTGCTCATCTGTGCAGCCAAAGACAGAACAGTTAGCATGTTTTGTTCAAACTTTCGCCATGGCATTAGAGCTGGTACACCGTGCTTGCGAAATCAAATGACGGGGCCGTGGGTGGAAACTTACAGATTAAGGGGCAGTAATATTATAATGAGATCCCTTTGCCTCGTCACCAAGGGAGCAAAATCAGACGCGCTCGTTTTCTCAGACGCTTGCAGGATAATGCTTACCAAAACAAAGTTACTGGGTTAATCTTTTTCACGTTTCATTGGTTGGTAGATGCACTGGGGACCTGATTATAGCACTTAAAACCTGGAAAAGTCCGATTTTCATGATATGTCACCTTTAAAAGTTTAATATGACTTGTAACCCTGTAGCAAATCAATCTTCATCTCATACCTAATTCTTTGTAATATTGATAAAACAGTCGATTCTCCAGAAATCCATGGATGTGTGGCATCCGTGTATGTGTGTGAGAGAGTATGTGTCTAATACTCATGGGAACGGTTGAGACGATGGGTACATGCTCAGTCAGAGAGTGCAGACGAACTGGCGCTGTTTTTGTCCTGGTGACTCCATGACAGAAGTTGAGAGCTCACCAAGACCTTCGTCTGGGATGCCAGCCAAAAATGGCCAGCGTGAGATACACTGCCAGCACTGGATTAAACAATCAGTCCCCCTTCAGCAATAAACTCATCGTCTTTCCCTCCCCATGACTGCGGAGATGCGTTTTGATTGAAATAAAAAAATTATAATGAAGGGGAGAAAATAATAATAATACTTTTCCTAATGTTTTTGTTATATTTTTAAATAATATTATCTACATTTACTTGAAACAAGATACATTTAACTTAAGATGTTTACACCTTTGGCTTAATCGTGATTGTTCGGGTTTAATCATAAATCGCTTTCATTTTCAGTTTTCCTTCTATCTTTATTTATTAATATTTATTGAATTTTAAAAAAATATTATTATCATATTGAGATGATTGAGAATAGACAAAAACAGACATCGAAAACATATAGCATATTTCTCTGGTTCTATGGAATGATTAGTAATTTGGCATGATCTGTCCTGTGTTTCTCTGATCTTGCTCCTTCTTGCTGTCTAGACCTCGAGAGCTTCAGCATGCCAGTTCTCACAGCTCCGTTACTCCAGCAACAAACCCTCAACATGTCTGTTTGTTAGAAACACTGAAGTTAAACAAGGTCATCGCATGCCTTCACCTCTATCAAACACACAGGGCCAATCCTCTCCTCTGTCAATGTATCGCAGTAGTGCGTCACAGACTAGGTAAGCAATGCATTTAAAAATGAGCACATTCTCATCTTCCAAAAGGTGAATAGTGTTTTTTTTTTCATTGCAAGATGTGGTGAATTATCTTGTCAAGCACATGAGTAAGATTGGGCATCTGTTTATGCTCCAGGCACACGTACAATCAGAATCATGTATTTGAGTCTGTATTAAAAGTGAGTAGCAAATCTTCATTTTCAAAGGCATAAAGCATGCGTGCAAACTTTTTGTGCCTTGATGCGTTGCTGATTCTAAGTTATCCAAGTGTGTAACTAATGAAATAATAAATGAAACATTTCCAATTTTGGATTCATATCAAAAGTAATTTTGTGCATGTAAATGTGGTCACTTATTTATTTATTTTCAGGTAAACATTTGTATAAGGAAAATCTGAAGTTATTCATATTACACTACCGTTTAAAAGTTTGGTGTTGAGTTTTTGAAAGAAGACTCTTATGTTCACCAAGGCTGCATTTATTTGATCCAAAATACAGTAAAAACAGTTTAAATTTCAAATTTCAATATACTTAAAATGAAATTTAATTCTGCGATGACAAAGCTGAGTTTCAATGTCACATGATCCTTCAGAAATCATTCTGATATGCTGATTAGGTGATTAATAAAAAATATTTTTATTATCAATGTTGAAAACAGTTGTGCTGTGGTGCGTTTCCCAAAACCAACTATGGTTGCAAGTTCTGTCATTACCAGTAGAGATTCAGTGGAACTAACGACCATAGTTAGCTAACAATGCATTTTGGAAATGCACCCCTGCTTATTTTTATGGAAACCATAATATTCTTTGATAAATATAAAGTTCAAAAGAAAAGCATTTATTTGGAATACATTTTTTGTTACGTTCATTTTCGTTCTTATTCTTTATTTCTTTATTGTATTTCTTTACATTTATTATTTGTTTAGTTTTATTTCTGATTATTTCCTTTAAAAAAAGTACTCCAATATTTGGAACTATAGTGTATCTCCACATATTATCTGTAGTTTGTATTTATACTGTATTTGTGCAGGTAATTTCGAGGCCTATGAAATCAGTTGACCAGTTTTATTTGTAACTTTTTGTTACAAATATTAAAAGGAATTCATATAAAAATGTATACAGAGACAAAAATGCTGTAGCATTTCAGCCTCTTGTTTGCTCTTCTAAATCATTCACAGGAGCATTAAGGAAACTATCATCAGGTTTTGGGTGCCTGTGCACGTGTCTTTATAAGTGAGGATCCTGCTGGTGTATTTAATAACAGGTTCAACATCCACTCGGAAAATTAATGTTTTCTTATTCTACCCACACCCTTTCCTTTTTCTAGAAGTGCTGTTTTGGCGTAGGCCTTGAATAAACACATGTATGTCCTTACACTCACTGTGACTCCTGATCTGATCAAATAAAGGTCTAAGAAATAGATAACACATGAAATAGTAAGTCAAAGGAAGTTGTCTGTCGTGTCTGGGAGCTCGTGCGTTGGTTAATGATGTGGCAGATATTGGATCAGGCAAGACTGCTTAACTCACTTTGATAAGTCTCAAGCTGACATGCTTCCTGAACTTTTCATGCTGCCTCCTGTGAGCTTCACACGCGTGCCGTTCTTATCTCCTGTGCCATGACAGCCTTCAGATGATTAAAAAGCTTAAGCTGTCACCGAAAGGAAGCACAGAGCTTTTGTAGGAACTTAACCAAACTATCAATCAGCTAATATAGTTTATATCTCACGTCTTTCTCGTATAAGTTTCTCATGCAAGCTGATGGATTTTGTTTTAATAATATTTATATAATAATATTTAATACAGCGGATCTAATCTTACCGTATGTAATAAATAGTGGAAAAGTCGTTGTCTCCCTTAAAATATTTTCCCTCAGTTCCTAGGCGTATCTTAGGGAATTTCTGAAGAATTTAGCTAATGAAGATTGAAGTAGTTTTCTCCTTGGATGTTATTAAAAGCTGGAAGCTGGAACTTTTTTTGCAGGAATAAAATATATTTTTTCCTCTGATTTTATGTTATGTCTAATATTTCTGCAGTCTCATATTTTCAGAATTTCTCGTTCGCTACTGTCTGGCGAAAATGACCTGAGGCCTGAGTGTCAAATACTGTTAAATTACACCCCTATACATTCTGTATCAGACCTATTATGTTACCTGATATATGACTATAGCGCTATTGTATGGTTATCATTGTGATAGGGGTGCAAGAAGGTCTTAAGACCTGAAGATTGATGAGGAAGTAAGGGGAAATGTATATCTATGGATCTAGATCTATTGTACCACTTAAAAACAGTGCATAGCACCATTATGTCAATGTCCTAGTATATCACGGCAGCTGCATAAATCACAAAAACGTAATCAAGAATGCCTTTGATCTGCCAGTGCAACATTTTAGGTTAAAGTCAACATTTAGTACTCAGACATCAGAGAAAATCTTTAGATTATCAAAGACCTTGTGGAGGAAGTAGATTTGCTAGGATTGTGTCCTTTTCAGTGTCTAATGGCTTTCCTTTTCAGTGTGTCAAATGTATTCTATTGTCAGGCGACTATGAATAAAACCACTTAATAATAGTTGAATTGATCTAATCTTATGTGATTACTGTAAACTGGTCCTTTCATTCATGCTTACGGGGTGAAGACTAACAGCGAATGAGCTGCAATCCACATTAATCACCTGTGACGTCCACAGTCAGCTGACAGGACTCAAAGGATATTGTTGATTTTGTTTAATTAATTCAGGTAGTTAAGATTGGTCATACAAGTTGAGTGTGGGTTTCTCTGCACATGCACACATAGCACACATACAGTTCTTGTGGTCACAGATGATGTAAAGGCTTTCTCTCATAATTTATTCACTCTCACGTCGTTCCATAGCTGTGTTTTTCCTCCTTCTCTAAAAAAAAAAATTATTATTATTATTTGAAAAATGTGTTTTTTGTCCTTAAAGAAAATCATAGGTGTCCAGTGTTGGTTTGAACAATCTGAGTGTGCATAAATAATGACAGAATTTTTATTAGTGGCATAGCATGAAACACACTTTAAAAATTCTGTTGGGTTGCATTGTGTTCAATTTTGTGAAGAGTTGTCTGCAAATAAACACAACACAGTAATGCCATATTATGTAGCACAATGAATCATTTATGCAAACTGTAGAAAGTTATTAAAAAACATCTAGTCTTGAAGTGGCACCTTGTAAATACGGAAATCTCATAAAATCATGGTCAGATCTCAGGGTGCATTGCATATCTGCATCTGATGAATAAACTCATGCAGGAGCTGTTTGGCAGTGCCATTAAATTCTTTGTGGCTTTTCTGTCTGTAAGGTATGACAAAACAGTCTGAGCTTCAGACTAAATCAAAGCCACAGCCACAGTGTTTGTAGGATTCTGTAGCATATGTTTAGCAATTATGTGTAATACCTTCCAGACTGTAGCCATTATGGCTAATAATAATGGAGAGTGACATATTTCATTTTCTTTCACACAAATATTATGTAAGAGTCTTATTTTGAAGGCGCAAAAGTATTTGACACTAACCTTTCTGGTTTTCCCAATTACCAATGATTTCGCTTGTGGTTGTCTCTTCAGGGAATGACTGATAAATGTAGTGTTTTGAATTTAAGATTTGCTGTAAACCGTAATGTCCATGTTTATGTAAGAGATTAATTTAAAGACATAAGAAGGAAAGATATTCTTAGGTTGTGTGTGTGTGTGGTATAATTTGCTAGAAAAGAGTAAAGGCATAGTTTATACAAAAAGGAAAAATGTCATTATGTCAATCCAAACTTGTATGACTATTTCTTCTGTGGACAAAAAGGGGGGGGGGGGGTTTAAATTGTTTCACACCTCAGCCAAACAAGCCTTGCAGGAGATAATGTCTCCTCTAAACACATCTGTGATCTCTCTGTTCATCCACATAGTTGGAGTGTGAGCTAAGAAACGGGTCTCAGGTCAAATGCAACCCTAAACTATAGAGATTAGGGAAAGTGTGTAGGCTATATTGGGGGAGGAAGACCAATTTGACTGAAATATTCAGACTATTATTAGGCAGTGGGTTACTTAAAACACACTGTATTCGCCAAGCTGTGTTTTGGCCTTCCAGTGATTAGTACATTTCAGTGAAAATTTTTCTTGGTGTCCAAGGCCACCCAAAGGTATGCTGAGCAGCCAAAGAACAGCACCTGTTAAATTTATCGTCAACTTCTCAAGCATCTGTAGGAGTACTTGATCTTCTTAGGTAGCAGTTACTGCAGTCTTTTACACAAATGAGTTTGTTGCCCAGAGGGAGAGTGATGTCACTGATTTCTCTGCTAATCAGCAGCCATGTGGTCTGGACTCTAGAAAGCTGTTGCTGGTCTGGACCACCAGTCTAGATGATGTCAGGGTGTATTTGAAGCATTGACCTTTGATAGGACAAAACAGTAACCAAGAGTCACGGTGACTCTTTGTATAGTAGTTTGTTTCTGCAAAACTTTTGTATTGTAATACAATACAATGGCCATTAAAATAACAGATTTACTGTTTCAAATGAAGACAGTAATTATTTGCGTATAAACCAGTGGAACATATCTATAGTGAATGTACTAAAGCTGAATTTGAGGGATCTGACTTCATACATACACTAAAAACCTTGTGGGCAATACTTTATTACATTACATTTCATTACTAGCAACTGAAAATAAGAGTCTCAGGAAAGTGAGGTTAGTTCTTTAGAATCATTTGCTTTCAAATGTCAATTTCTTTGATATTTTATGTATGTATACGTTTTTAAGAGAAAGTATAATTCAACAGATTTTGTGACAATGAGAAAGAACTTAAAGCATAAATATTAATTCGCAATGTCTACAGTATACTTAAAATCATTTCAGATGACAGTTTTTCCTTCGATGCATTTCATGTGATGGCATATTTTTTTCATTCAGTGTCTGGTATTTCTTAACTATGCACATTTTGTCTCCTCTCTTTCTGCATGCATCACGACTTAATTGCTTTCTTGTGTTATTCGTGAGAATTATCCAAAATCTAGTTTTTGAAGGCAGCTGTGGGAAAAGACCCACACCACTGCTCACAATTAATCATTTTGTAATAATCATTTTATGGTTTTATGTCTCATGCTCTTCCTCAGAGCTGCCAGTTTTTGCAAGAGCTTTGCACGAGCTGCTGGTTTATGATATGCGACGATGAATTCGATCTGCTTGCTGTCATCACCTGCATCCCATGAGGAGCTTCTGCTCGCACAAGCCATTGCCTCAAAACAAAAACAAATTGTTGGAATTGACTGTTTGCATATGAGTCTGTGTGTTTGTAGGGGGTTAACGGACTGCTGAGTAATGGAACAATAACCGTTCTGTTTGCTCTCAGTTGAACCGACGCCATGTTGTTCCTATGGCAACCTCTCGGAATGAGAGATTTCAGGACATTCCAGGCATTCTGTTGCGGGACATATGTGAAGAGCCCAGTGGCATGGAACCGAGCCCCCTTGCTGTTCTCTCTTTCTTTTTGCAGTTTATAAGCCCATTAAGTAATTGCTGGTCTGCTTGCATCACTTCTGAGAGGGATAATAGAGGTTGTGCTGGACAAAGCGAGACCTGATGCTTAGAGCCGTGACTCACTCAGTTTGCAGAAATCAAAAAGGTATGACATGAAGTTGCTCTGGCCTTCTTTTCACAAATGTACGTTTTGTTTGTGCCATGAACATTCACTTGCATGGTAAGGTTTTTGTACATATTATCTTATGTTGGTTATCACTAACTAAAACTAAAGCCATAAAGACATTTTTATTACTTGTAATAAAATAAACATTAATTGAAAGAGGATATAATATTAAAGAATATATATATATATATATATATATATATATATACACACACACGCCCAGCGACAGCCCAAAACATTACTGCTCTAGAGGAGATCTGGATGGAGGAATGGGCCAAAATACCAGCAACCGTGTGTGAAAACCTTGTGAAGACTTACAGCAAACGTTTGACCTCTGTCATTGCCAACAAAGGGTATATAACAAAGTATTGAGATGAAATTTTGTTATTGACCAAATACTTATTTTCCACCATAATTTGCAAATAAATTCTTTAAAAATCCTACAATGTGATTTTCTGGATTTTTTCCCCCTCATTTTGTCTCTCATAGTTGAGGTATACCTATGATGAAAATTACAGGCCTCTCTCATCTTTTTAAGTGGGAGAACTTGCACAATTGGTGGCTGACTAAATACTTTTTTTCCCCACTGTATATATATAATTGTACATAAAAAACAAACTTATTTTATTTCAGCTAGCTGGCACCATTTCTCATTTAGTTTTACTTGAATAGTTCACCCAAAAATGAACATTTGCAAAACACTTATTCACCTTCAGGTCATCCAAGATGTACAGTAGATGACTTTGTTTCTTCATTGGAACAGATTTGGAGAAATTAAGCATTACATTACTTCCTCACCAGTGAATTCTCAACTTTTCAAAAAACAAAAAAAGGGCAAAAACTTACTAAAATATATATAGTACATAAAAAACAAACTTATTTTATTTCAGCTAGCTGGCACCATTTCTCATTTAGTTTTACTTGAATAGTTCACCCAAAAATGAACATTTGCAAAACACTTATTCACCTCCAGGTCATCCAAGATGTACAGTAGATGACTTTGTTTCTTCATTGGAACAGATTTGGAGAAATTAAGCATTACATTACTTCCTCACCAGTGAATTCTCAAATTTTCAAAAAACAAAAAAAGGGCAAAAACTTACTAAAATATATATATAAACTTTCAATGATAACACTGGTGCAATCCCTGGGATCAAATCCTTTTGGACACCCTGTCTGGTAGAACTTCCATTATCCTGTGTTTGAAAGGTCATGGAGGTCATGACATTTTTCCAAGTTCTCTCTCTTTTTGTTGCAGCATCCTAATGCAGGATGTTAAACTCTTTTTTCACTTGGGGGTCACAGTTTAGAGCCTTAAGGCATAAATTTTCTCCATGCTCTCCCTGTATTTAATATCTTAACTATTTAAACATGTTGTCCTCCACCTGGTTTTGATTGTTTCCTCTCTGTTATCGATCTCTCCTGAGAGCTAATAGAGAGTTTCCTGATGTTTCACTGACCTTGATAGCAGTGTGTTGTGTGAGATGCACGGTCATGTTATTGTGCAATTTTTATGGAACACAATTTTCTTTCTGAAATGCATTATTGTGGCCTTTTGGCAGTCTCTGAAAACATTTAGGTTGTAAACAAGTAAATTGTCAGGAAAATGCCCCGTTTTCTCCTTAAATAGGGGGCATCCCTAGGGTATCCACAGAGGTACTGCAGGGGTCTTTTTATTTAATATGCATAAACAAAATATTAAATTAATGTCAACCAAAGTTAAGAAGCTAAACCTTGCAACATATACCACATTTATTTAGTAATGTTAAAAATAATATTAAAATATATGTTACTATTTTTATATTACAAATTTTAATATTGATTTCATTATTACTTTCATCTTTAATCAATTCTGATAGTAATTTAATATTACTATTAATATTTAATTATCTTTATCCACGATGGAGTCCTGAAAAAAGTTATTGACTCCACCTTAAAACACTAACCGCGGACTCAGTAGTCATACGTCCCTAAACTAGCATCCTCATAACTGTACAGTGTATATATAACTTCAGGATCTGCTCTCCCTGCTGTGTCTTCTAAGCTTGAATATGGACCATGGTTGGCACGTACCTGTCATTCATTAATGCTGTCTCCATTTTCACTTTTCATCTCCTGCTGCCTGACTTCCAGTAATTCTCCCGTTCCCCCCTTGCACATACATTTTATTGGGAGGGGTTTTTATTTACCAAGGACCTCCCCTTCCAGTGCATTCCTTTGAAACTGTATTCTTAATAAAAGCGTCACCTTAAGGCTCTTGTGAATATTTTGTTTGTGGGCCTTGTTACGTGAAACTTTAGACATATCATGAGGGTTGTAAAACTGAAGTTACTGTGATTAATTGTGATTATTTCCAAAAAAGTGTTGAAGTGTGGGAAAATATGTGATGTGTATTTGTTTATAAGGAGAACAGCTGTGTCTCCAAATTTCTGATATACCGAAGGGTTCATTTATATAGGGCATATGTGCTTTTTTTAAAAGTTGGAACAAGAACAAGATTTACCCTTGGTAGCATCTTGATAGCATCTAAAAGTTTTTTGGGTCACATATTACATTTGAGGATGCTGTCAGAAAGTTGGGATAAAGACTGATTAGAATCTGATCTGGACTCTTTCTGTTTTTTAGATCTTTATTTCATTCAGCTATTTAAATTTTGGATACAGAATATAGAATATGTTGTTCAACCATCTTATTAATTTATTTAACGTAGGATTCATAATGATTTTATCTATTTGCTAATGAATCATTGAGACCAATTGTGAACTGCTTTAAGTCATTGAAAAGAGGACTCTTTGGACATGACAATGACTTGCAAATGTACTAATTTTTAGATTTTTCATATAATAAAAAGACTTCATGGATTTAAAAAATATGTAATTCATAATCTCATTTATTTCTTTTTAAATAGCATTGTTTGCCTGTTTCCCACTTTTTATTTTGCGTAATGGAGATAGGACAGGAAATAGATATAAACTAATTTGAACTCACGTCACCTGCATGAGCACCAGGGCTCCATGAGTCAGAGCCACTGTTTCATAAATAATGTAAACTGGAAGTCATAGACTTGCACTGATAGAAAATATTACATACAAATCATTTTTGTAGCTGAACACTACTGAAGTAAACCAGCCAAAGGAATTGATATTCACAGGCAATTTATTGCACAGCCATGATGAAATACTGTCAGATGATTTTCTTTAAATGGAAATAAGGTCATGAGTTACGATGTTAGAAATATTGTAGGATAAGTCTTTCAATGACCTAATTCGACTGAAAACCATATTAAATGGTCTCATGCAAACCTGCCTGAGAGATTATTTGCAAAGTTATAGATATGCTCTCCTTTTGTGACAAGTCAGCACACGCGTATACCAGACCCGGGTTTAAAAACCCGCAAGGAATAATTAAAAATTCTAAGTGATATTATTATATAAACTTCTGAGATGGTCATTACTCTTGTTTGACTGTTCACTGACTTCACCCAAACCAGAAGACTTTTTCAGACCCAAAAAGCCACATAGCTTAGTTATGATGGGGTACCAGATTTCTTAATTCATAAAACTTTGTAGTTGTTGTAACATTAAATATCCCACCAGACCTAAGCCAAGTCATAAGCCTGAGTGTGGTATTGTATATTCAGCTTGAAAGTATATTAATATCATGTTTGAAAATGTTAATTGCTTGTAGTTCAGATCCAGTGTGACAGAAGATAACTTTCTATGAGAAAACGGATGCCAGTTTTTTGTGGTAGGGGAATGACATCAGTACTTTCAGCCAAGCGTGACATAGGAAGTTCTGTGTTGCCTAATTTCTTTAGCAAAAGTTAAAGCCGCTGGTATGTTTTACATAAAGGGCCACATTATATTCCATCTTCTGCTGCACTATATCCTTCCACTGACACACCCTTCTTCAGTACACGGGGTCAGGCTGTGTTCACTATAAACCTGGTCAGGTTCATGAAGGATATTTTTCCTTCTCTACAGGATTACCAAAAGGTAAAGTTGAATCAAAGCCGTTCTGTTTTGAAAACCTTTAATAAAGAGTGCTATGAAGTTCAGTACTGCACTGTGATTTTATACTGTTTATGTCACTCCAGCTGTCTGTTTTGGGATGTTCCAGTCTGTCAGTTAATGTATTGGAGGGGGAATTTTTAGTGACTCTTTTACCCTAGTTGGTGGTGACTTGTGTAAAGTTATTAAATCGTTCATTCAACTGATTAATAAAACACACTGATTCATTAAGGAACAAAACAAGTCTTTATGAGTGAATCATTCACTCAACTGTTTTGTTCAGAGACATCAATTCATTGAGGAAGAAAACATTTATTTGAGTTAGTCATTGAATTATTCACTCAAACAATACATTCAAAAGCAATTAATTCAGAAATGCCTCTGTGTGCTGCTCAGAAATAGGCTTTGTTTGGAAATATTTTCAGTAGTAGTAAATATACAGTAGATAAAGAAACAGGCAATATTGTATCTACACTGTAATATACCCAATATTTTGGATTATGAGCTTTAAAAAACAATATGGTGTGAATTAGATGTTGCTTAGATATAATGTGTATGTGTGTGTTTTGGATCAAGTAGTCCTAAATAATTTTAGGCATTTTTATTAATTTTAGAGAAAGTTGTTTTTAAAGTGTTCATTAATGGCAGTTAATGGCTTTGCTTCTATTCAAGTGTTTGGCTTTATACCTGTAACTTTAATGTTCATAGGAAGGATTCAGAGGTCATGTACGTGAATTGTTTCTCTTATAGTCTGTTGAATTCTGACAGTCAAATGCTTCTCAGAGTTGTTATTTGTCCCATTTTTCTCAAGAAGTCATTGTTCTACATATGATAGAGCTTATCCATTTTTTCCCCTGAGGCTGTAATTACAGTCACAAGTGAATCGATTCCACATGCTGAATTAAATCTTCCTGGGCCTCTCCGAGCACAAATCACATGTTGTTCTTGCCTATTTGCAATTAGTTTTTCATATTTGCACCCCGTTTCATCATGAGTCGTCTCTGGTGTCACAAAAAGAATGATAGCACAGGAATCAAAAGTAGATTTTCTCTTGACTATCTGATTTGAAATGAGTACAAGCCTAATTCCTTCAGTCTTTGTCATTTCTAAAACCATCCACAAGACATTTTATAATCGGAAACCATCTTTCTGACGTTACATCAGAAGACTGCTGATATGAGTCTGTGTTGTGTTAGACAGGGCTTGGAATCACATTGTGTTCGCACAGCTAGTCCCACTGTGTCAGCTACATGTCTGTGGTCAAGGTGAAATTAAAAACCCTGTATGTGAGGCAATAGCTGGTTTATGGGTACATTTATAGTATTTAAAGAAATTAAGCATCAAGCCGAGATGTTCTGAGTAAAGTGGTCTTCTCTTTTACCTATTTTCTTCTTCCAAAGAGGTCCAAAAATCTGGAACAACTAGTACATTGTTTCTAATTTAACATATTTTTAGTTGCAAAGTGTATTATCATTTTGACAATTTGAGTGAAACGGTGAAAATTACTGTAACTATCGTAATTTTATTTTTAGTGACCCTTTTTGCTTTAATGATAGCAGCACTCAAGCTGCTCAACAAGTTACATAAAGCCTGATGATCATGTTCTCATGATTTGAGAGTGATTCAAAGAGCAGCTTGTGCTTGTGCAGTGGAAGCAGGAACATCTGACCATCTGTACAAAATAGTTTACATGGTCTGTATCCCAAATTTTGAAATGGAAACCTAAATAATTCTTATTAGCATGATATCTTTAAAAAATTCAGAATCCTTAAAAATGTTGTTTATTTTCTGGTTAAAAGGGATAGTTCCCCCAAAAATGAAAATTCTGTTATTAATCACTCACCCTCATGTCGGTATACAAATTAAGGTATTTCTGATGAAATCCAAGAGCTTTCTGAACCTGCATAGACAACTACCGCATTCAAGGCCCAGAAAGGTAGTAAGGACATCGTTAAAATAGTCCATGTGACATCAGTGGTTCAACCTGAATTTTATGAAGCTATGAGAATACTTTTTGTGCGCAAAGAAAACAAAAATAACTTTATTCAACCATTTCTTCTCTTCTGTGTCAGTCTTTGATGCGCGCTCACGAAAGTACCACAACGCATGGTGGAGATAACGAATTACAACTACTCACGTTAATGTAATTAAGTAGTTTTTTCGGGTACTTGTACTTTTTTGAGAATATTTTTAAAGCTGTATTTTTACATGTACTTAAGTACAAATTAAGCAAAATAATCTACTTTGTTACTTTTAAATCATAGTTTGTTACGGAGTACGCCCACAATTTTAATTTATATTCAAACCTTTCACGGCTCTTCAGTAGCCAATAATGATATCCGATAGTAAAGGGACCAATAACAGCCATGATATCTGAACCGGGAAAAGCCGCCACTTGCAGCAGGTTTTGAAGAGCTGGGGCAAGTTCAAGCTCAAACCGGTGTGCACCGTTTTGCTACAGTTTCCGGTTTGAATGACATGTTTCCTGGAAACGGTGTGCAACGGTGTGCAACGGGGTTTGAGATGCGTTTTCTCTTGTTTGGTGGGTGTGTCAAACATGTCAGCCCAATCAGCAGCAACATGTATGTAAACCACGCGGTATTAAAGAGACAGCTCGCACAATGTAATTAACATCAAAATAAATTCACAAGAGCAAATATATTTTTTGCACGTTTATTTACATTAAAGGCAAAATAACTAAAATAATAAGAGCACAAGTATAGATCTGGAACTTCTTTAAGTCTATCTAAATATCATTTAGTAATTGCAATGTCTTCTATTGTGAGCTACTGATTAATGTTACATAAAAATACTACACATATTTATATATTTTGCTATTGAGTCATTCTTGAGAAGTGGGACAAAATAGGGTGCAAAATTGAAAAAATAAAACCTTGTACTCAGACAAATGAAACTACATTTATGCATCTTATATGCATCTTATATGTACTACGCTACTGAGCTATGCTTTGATACAACCTCCCAACTTTTCTCTTTTTTAACAAAATGTGCTTTTTTTACCTTGGACTGTGTAATATAATTTCAACTTTATCTTTAACAGCATTCAAGATGTTTTTAACATTTCAAAACACATTCTCGTGTTAGCAGACACATTACACTTTCACATGTGACCAACAATTCCACAACAAATATAAAATATCATAATTAAATATTATCAAAATATTAAACTGACGGAGGTGACAGAACTGACGGAGTTGACACATCTGACGGAGGTGACAAAAACCTGAATTTGTAGTAATTTTAACTATCAAATACATTGAATCAGTCAATTACTGTATTAAAACAAACACATCAAACAGTGAGTATGTTATTGTTTATAAAGCTTTTATTCAAGAGTCACATTTAAGTATTTTGATATATCATTGGAACACAAAATCTTATGGTGGTGACATCTGACGGTGTTGCCAAATTTGCCATTTCTTTCACAAAACCAATGGAGTTCATGTAGTAGCCATTTTATTTTTTTCTGTTTGATATTTATTGCATTATGGAGTGACACGTTAATAAACTTTTCTATGCCCCTCTGATTATATAATGGTAAATATTACAATATCATAGCACAACAACAGTGATCAGCAATAATGATAAGCCTAATACTCACAATAAAAATAATAAGGCCATATCGATCATAACACAGTCTTGGAGGTAAGAAGTGGATTATCCTTTACCTGAAATGTTTGTCTTTTCATCCTAATATGCGAGGCAAATGTTAGATCACAATAATTAGGAACCACAGTTTCCACAAATCCCTTCACTCGATTGGGATGTTCTCTTTTATTCTGGACGGCAAGGGCAGTGACTGTAACATTGAGCGTATTTTGCAGTATTAAACACGTATTTATACCGATTTCATCAGGCTCCGAAAATTCTTCAAAAAGACCGCAAAGAATGGCCTTCTCAGCTGCCATAGTTGCAACTCTTGCGTCATCAGAACAGAGTGTTCAGTGCACCACCGTTTCTGTTTAAAAAACGTTTTGCACCGTTTTTATCTGGGCTGAACACAGCCCTGATCAGACGGAGCTCAGCGTAATTTATGGACTCAAAGTTTGGAGAAACAAACTACATGGTAGTGTTATCATAAATATCTATATTTTGATACCGATACTGAAATATCTGACATGTTTCCATTACTCATTTTCCACAGTATCTACCGAATATACACCGATACAAGCTGCGTCTCTCTCTTTCCTTCCTCTTCCTCTCCTTACAGTCTGAATGTCCGCTCGGGATTGCAGGTATTCCACATAATTTTAATAATTCCCGCGCAAATGTGGCAAGAGCTTTATTGTAACATGGGAACACAGTCATGTAATCGCAGAAAACTGAATGCGAGCTCTCAAATAGGCCTAACTTATACAAATGAACTGCCTGTCCTCTCACTCCGATATTGCTTGTGCGCACTCAGACTGTGTGCAATCGCGATCTCTCCGTGCATTTAAAGTAGAAATTATTTCTCTTTGCTCCTGGATTAAACCTTGTCAAAATAGTTCCACGCCTGACCGATTAAAATCCTACTGGAAATTTTATTGGCTGTAAGTGAAATGCACAGAAAGTCTTTCAACAATCAACGATGGAACTTTAATTTCTTTACAATGTAAGTTTATGCTAGAAATGTTTTGGAATGGGATATTTGTCTGATTTGTACAAATAAATATCCAAGTCTGCCTAACTGCATCACTACATTGTACAGTACAGTCATTACAGGTCAAAGCCATCTGATGTTCCATTTATCTAAATAAATAGGCCTAACATACTGTATATGGCTCTTAAATCACTGCTTATAAAAATTCATTGTTGTCATGTTTTGAACACCTCAAACTGAATTGAGGTCATTTGTTTTATAATTTTATTACTGATTGTGTACTTGTCTTTTTTTGTAAATTCAATTCAGTTTGAAATCAAAGTTGAAATCAAGCTTCCTTGTGCTGTAAGCTTTTGCAACAAAGTTACCCTATTTTAAAGACACAAATACACTGAATGAGCAAATGTTTAAGATTGAGATTTTTGTAATG